>NC_069659.1:262757500-262885000 GCF_027244095.1 Hemicordylus capensis
ACGAGAGCCCTAAAGACTTACTTGTTTGGCCTGGCCTTCCAAAAGATTTTAAATTGTTTTTAAGTATTGGTTTTAAGTATTGGTTTTAAATCACTCTGAACTGTTTTACATTTGTTTTTATATTGTTTTAACCTGTTTGTTTTGTTTTGTTTTGTTTACTTGTTGTGCACCACCTGGAGCCTTTGGATGGGGCAGTATAGAAATGTAACAAACAAACAAAGAACAAATGAGGTCTTTTATCATTTAACATTTATTTATGGTCAGGCAACATCAAGATCACATCTGTGTACAAACTAGTATGCCAGTGCCTGAGCATCATCAAAGAAAATTGAGTGTCCAGAACAAGAGGGTCCATATAAATGTACTGAAGCAACAAGACCTTGTGACATGGGGCCATTCATCAGGAAGTCAAAAATTGGCAGGGAAAGAATTCCTAGTTATTTGAAGAACTACACAACATTTAAAATGTAAATTTAAAAGGGAACAGTGTATGTTATTGTTAATTTATTTTATTTATTGTTAAATTTATATACCACCTTTCATTAAAACAATCCCAAGGAGGTTTACAGCAATATTTAAAAACAAGATGGTAAAAAAGACAAAATTAAAATATTAAGTGAAAAATATATAATCCTTTACAATTTATTAGAATCCTTTATCATGAACTGGAGTTAGAATCCACCTTGGTCTTTTCTATCTTGTTCCTTTCCATTGAAATCAATTAAATAGGTTAGTTGTGATTAACGTACATCTTATTTGTTTTAAATGGGGCTTCAGAATCCTAATCTTCTTGAGATAAAGTTCACTGATTTCAATAATCAAAACTGACAAACTGAATTTTAAATGTTGACATAGTAAACATATTGTCAGCCATGTGATTTTATGGCCTAACTTGTTCATTTTTCTCTTCAATGGGTAAAGCTATGCATTTAATTACCATGCATTAATATCCTTAAACAGAAATCCCAAAACCATTTATTCCAAAGCAAATTCAGAAAAGGAATAACATCTTTCAGAAAGAATACAAAGTGCAGCTTCATGGAAGATGCCACAGCCTAAATTCCAGCAATTCCCCACCCACCGTCTCCTGCAACCCCATATTCATTCATCCCCCCAAGCTGTTTCTAGAGGGTGCTTCCCTCAATCCTCAAAAGCTTTTCAAAGAAAGCAGAGATCCATTTGTGTGAGCTTCTTTCTGTTTGTGCAGTTTGGGATGCAGTCTATATGTCTCTAATTGGGGTTTTTAAAAGCTTATTTTGTTTGTATACTATATTTCAATGTAGAAAATGTATGTAAATATCACTGAAATGAGGAGAAAATTAAAAGAAACAGACAATTTTAAATAGAACAAGGGATCTCTACAAGATGAGGCTAGGTACTGTTAAAAGCTCGTGGTTTTTTTATAATTAATAATATATAATATAATAATATCAAACAAATATTTTAACACAGTGGGCTTTCAGGATTATGAACATGTGTATGACATCTGCACTTTCTTTGTACTTCTTCACAGAAGTGAGTGCAGAGTGAGAGGCAAAAAACAAAAAAACCTTTTATTGTATTCCTTACCCGTTACTCCCTTGACTTCTTAGACCCAACGGTAAAAAGCTTTTTTAAAAAATAATTTTAATATATATTTTCTTTTAAAAGTCTAACTTAGTTCTAACCCCATTACCTGCTTAATTAAGTTTTGGGTGTTTAAAATTGCTAATCACATCTTTTGGGAAATTGTGCATTTTAATCACAATTATACGCTGAATATTTTATGATATATATCTTTTGCGTATAATTAGGAATAAAAATTTAATCCCAAAAAGATGTTTAATAATGTATACTTCTTTGGGGTTGATTAAGGACATTAGGGGACTGGGGGGAAATGATTTAATTGTGGCCAACTCAAAAACTCAAAAGCACTCTTTTGTTTCTTAAACTATAAACTCTAATTTAAAATACTTTAGATTTTGAATGTGAACAGATTTTAATCTTGAGTAGAAGCATTTGTCAATGTTCAATTAACCATTGTCTAGGTTTTTGTCTTGCACAGTTTATCCCTTGAGATGTAATAAGAATTTCTGTCTCCTTTTAAAATTGCAAGTTCATGACTCTAATGCTGCACTGGATGTTGGCCTCTGTCATTAGCCATAAAAGATACGACAAATCTTAGGAGATGTTTTGAAACATATGAATACAGGCCAGTTCACACATGCATAGACATCACGTGTTTAGTCAACTCTTCATGACTCACAACTGGATGTGCAAATTGACTGCATTGAAAAGCATCTGTGTTTGCAGTAATGGGAGACGAGGATGGCACCCTGACTACATTAGAGGGGAAGCGCATGGCTCTCCAGCTGACAAGTCTCCTTATACAAGTCTCCTCAGAACTCTGAAGACAGGAGCTAAGACCATTTTGTTGTCCATCCAGGGGTATAGCTATAATTGAGCAGATGGATTCAAAGAACCCATCAGTTCCTGAGGGCCCCAGCTCCACCCCTCCCCATTTTCTTTATTATCTCCCTCACTCCAAGGGGCTACCAGAGAGAGGGTTGAACACGGGCCCCCTCTCCCCTAGCTATGCCCCTGTTGTCATCGTTGTCATGGTCGTCATCCTCCCCCACCATCACCGCAGGACCTGCTTCTTCAAAGCCCACTTTGTCTCCAGCAAGCCCTCCACACCACGGACCACTGCTTGCCTAAACAGGCTTGAGCAGCCCACACAGCCTCTTAAAGCCCCATCCTTCTTTATTGCCATTTCCTCTTCCTTTGCCCAGTGCTTGATTCAAGGCTTCCTTTCTCCCTGTCCCAGTGCACTTGCCCATCTGGTTTCTCCTGGCCCAGACTCTGCCATTGAAATGCACCAGGGCTGGGCTGGCGCTTCCTCAGGTAGCTCCCAGTATGGTTTGGCTTTTTCTCTGGGCTTCTTTTTGCTGGCTCCTCCAGGTAACTTGGTCTGAGGGGAGGAGAAGGCATCCTGACAATATGTTCTCACGACAGTTTTCTCTCTTTGATTTGCATTGGCTCAGTCACCCAGGCAAATCATTCCTTGATACTGCAGTGATGAGCGTGTGTGAGGGGAATGATCATGCTATGTCACCAAAAGATATAATGGCAGGCCATCATAGGATTATCAAGGAAAAAATAGCCTGTTGTCCTGGTTCCAGTTCAGAAAAATTCAGATCCCTCAGGCTTTGCAAGACTCCTGCTTTTAAATAAACAAGACAAGGATAAAAGGGGCACTAAATTCCAAAAAGACCACAGCGAATGCAGTAAGCTTCACTATAAAATGACATATTTCAGGAGAAAAATCCTTTAATTCTCTTCACTTTGACAAACACAAAGCAAACTCAGAGCAGCATACAAATATATGTTTAGGGACCACAATTTTACATTTAGTTTAGGGACTTATTACCCTAAACTAAGAATGGTGATGGTGGTCCAGCAGCAGCAAATACTTCTAATGGGATAATGTAAAACACAATTATCAAGCCAAGGACTCAGCATTATTAGTGAGAGACTCCAAAACTGTGAATAAGTAAACAAAAAATTAAGCATGTCTAAATATTCACCACCACCCTGCTCTCTTCATCCTTTTCTCTGCTGGGCAAACTTCACTGGCACAATTTTCTTAAACTTCAAGCACAACCTGCAGCACAGCCATTTGGTATTAAATGTTGCAGTCAAGACCCTCCTCTTAATAAATGTTTTTCTTCATGCCTGGTGTGTGGAAGAAGGGCTATATATTTTTTGTCTTCCTACATAATATCAAATATCATATCCAGGTACATAGAAAAAGGAGGCTTTCGTCATAAACCAGAGATGCTGTTGATTGCTTTTCTGCTCTTGTCAGCCCTCCTTTCTGCCTCCTTGGCCAACAGTCAAAAGTTCTGCTTTGCACTACAAAGTACCATAGTCTTAGAGACAAACTACATGTTATGTTCAGCCCATCATTTAGATATTATTGCCCCCAAATCAGCTATCTCCAAAGTGGCTCTCTTCCACAAATAGCCACTTTGGCAGTAAGTAACCGCTTAGGGGATGGTTTTGGGCAGGAAAAAAGTACAAGTGAAATATAAGCCCCTCCCGCTCTCCATGTGCTAATGTCTTGATCACATCAGTCTCTCCAGCTACTTTATTGGGGGAGGGGGGCGCTTGAGCCCAACTCTCAATTATGGGCTTAATGTAATATGTGGTTTGGTCCTTATAATGAACAAATTCAGGATCTGCAATTAGAAGAAATCAGGGGTATTTGTGTAACGTTTCTTAGAGTGGACTCCAACGTAAGCCCCATGGGCCAGATCCAGCCCAAAGGGACTTTTTAATTGGTCCACAGGAAGGAATGTCATGCAGAAACAGCACAAGCCATGAAGAGCTCTCTTGACCTCTCTCACTGATGATCAGCAGCAGCACAAGGCTGCAGTTGGATGCTTGAGACCAGATGCCCCGCATTTGCCTGGCTGGCCCCACCCCTGGGCCAGAACCCACCAATACCATCCCTCCCTCCGATTCCAACTCTGGCCTCTCCCTTTCATTAATATTTTAATAATTAATTTTAATTTAATAATTTATGTGCTGAAAACTGACTTCAGCCCTCACCCACCAAATCATGGTTGGTTCCGGCCCAGTGGGGCATTTGAGTTGTGCACACCTGCTCTAAGGCAACCAGTGGGCTTCTGTTGAAACAATGGCTTGGATCCAAAAGATCCTGCTATGGGCAGAAAGTCTCTTCCACTCACAGAAGAGCTGTTTCCAACTTAATAGGAGAGCATAGTAAAAGAAAGTGACCTCAGGTCCAGAGAGGTTCTTCTGTTTCCCCAATCTCTTGCATAAGATTTTGCACATGTTCTTTTCAAGACTTTTATAATGGCCCACTTGAGTTGGTATGCTACAGCTTGGATCATTCCTGTTCACCACGTTTCTCATATGACAAAAGAACCCCCGACACACAGTGTTGCACTGCACTGCAAGAAGTCTTCTGCTGGCACTTGCACAAGACACTGGAGTTAGTAGGGGGATGAAGGGGGCAAGTGTGTAATGCAATTTATATAAACTGCATAGAAGTGTCCAGTGTGCAAACCTTATTTTGAAAGTCTTATGTTAGAACCTTTATAAGAGGCATCCTAAGAAAATGTGAAAAGGTCAAGATACATGATGGAAATGCTGGTGTGAGACTATGAGAATCAAAGGAAATCATGCAGATGGGTACCATACCTACCTGCCCACAACATTGGAGCCTTTTTAAAACATGGCCCATGTGTTTTCTAAAATATCTGCACAACAAACAGGATTCAAAACAATTTTTAAAAATTTAAAAATACAAAGACTTTCAGGAATCTTGGCTAGTATCTGCCGATAGTATATTTGGCACAAAATCTGCAGAAAATTACAGAAAATCACAACTTAATTTCTATATCCTTGCTAACAGTTATTATTCTTATGCATTGATCAAGATAGTTACATCTAAAAGTGCAACAGCTTAGCATTCAGGGATACAGATGCCACTTGCCTTCTAATACCATAGCATCGTATTAGATGCTAGTTCTCTCTCTCTCTCTCTCTCTCTGAGACATCTTGTGACTTTTTTACCCCTGCATGCAGCGAAGGATGATAGATGAGTCTATTAGGATGATGGCTGTGACTCCATGTTTCTCTGGAAGGCCCTCAACCATTCAGCAAGAGGCAATGAGTTAAGGAGCTTTTTAGAACTCAATTACACTGATCAGGAGTCTGTATATCCTCTTTGTTCAGCCATTTCTCATACAGGAGAAAGCAAGCTTATTGCGTATGATTTCTTCTGGCTCCCAAACCTTTGCCTTTATCTATATTTCTAGAGGAGAGCTAATAAAAGGAAGATTAATTGCCTCCTTATAGAAGAAATGCCTATATCTTTACTACATACATTCCTGTCTCAGCCACAAACACAGCTGTTGCCCTGTCCAACTGTTTATCATTCTGTGTCATGCCAGGCTGTCTTGCTTTATTACCTATCCACATCCCATTTGCTTAACACCACCACTGTTCTCCCAATTGTGGTCTGTAAATATTGGACTTATTTTGGAAACCAGCTAAGAGAGGATCTTAGCTACTGAAATCCCATTCACTTACTCCGATAACTGACCAATTTTGTGATTTGATATATGGATCAAGGATCAAAGTCCACTCCACCTTTTACTATTGATTTTTAGTACTGTTTGCAGTACAAAAAAGAACCTGCCATTTGAATTTCAGAAAGGTCTGCTTCATTACATGTTCCTTTAAATTTTTCTCATACATTCTACTTTGCCTTTCTTTCCCTCTATGTATTTTAATTTTCTTTTCCTCACCTACTCCTATTTTGCCATCTTTTTGTGCTGCTAGTGTCTCATAGTATAAAGATTCTAGGCATCCATTTATTAGTATATAATACCCAACAGTACTAGTGCCATAGTTTAGTACTGTATATTGACAGGTTATGAAATTATGCCAGTCATTTTCTAAGACTGTGAATTGTAACCATAGTGGATGTCTAGAGAAATAGGTTGCATTAATTTTCATATTAGTCATAAGAGAATCAACTGGGGGAAACTTCCTATTCCAAAAATACTCTTAGTGCTAAGATTTTGTTCTCAGAAGCAGCACACTTTCTATTCATGAAATGGAGAGTGTCCAGGCATAGACAAGTATAGGAGCAAAGCTAAATGGGATTTAACATAGGAAGCTACCATATACTGAGTCAGACCATAGGTCCATCTCGCTCAGTATTGTCTACACAGACTGGCAGCGGCTTCTCCAAGGTTGCAGGCAGGAATCTCTCTCAGCCCTATCTTGGAGATGCCAGGGAGGGAACTTGGAGCCAAGATGCTCTTCCCAGAATGGCTCTATCCCCTAAGGGGAATATATTACAGCACTCACACTTCTAGTCTCCCTTATGTATGCAACCAGGGCAGATCCTGCTTAGCTTAAGGGGACAAGTCACGCTTGACCAGCTCTCTATCCAAACAGAAGATATCCAAGCCAAGTTATCAGATTTTCCAGTCTGTATAGAGGCAAGGCATTGATTTCTGACTGTCTGAAGCAAGAGCTTCCAGCAAGACCAAATAGCCCCACACATGGCCCACACTACAGGCACAAGTAAAACAGTATGCAAGCAAGGTAATGCTAACATTGGAAGTGTCACAAAAGGGGTCTGTGCCTAGCAAGCAGAGACCCAATCATACAACCAGAGGAAGTAAGTAGTTGAGCAATGTTTGGTAAACACCAGGCAGGCAATGGAACTATGTACCCTACAAATGCCCCTACCTTGATAGTTCTAGAACAGTGGTTCCCAACTGGGGAGCCTCCAGATATTGCTAAACTACAGCTCCCATGAGCCCCAGTTACTATTGTGATTGAAGATGGGAGTTGTAGTTCAGCAACATCTGGAGGCCCCCTAGGTGGGGAACCACTGCTCTAGAACCATAAGTCTACAAGAACTTCCAGACTACAAGGACACCAGAAACAACTGCTGCCTTTACCTGCTTGCCAGGTGAGAAGAGAGATCAGATTCCAGCCCTCTCAAAAATAATTTTTCTGTAAACTTCATTAAGGGCCCATCTCCTGGAAGAGGGGAGTTATGAGAAAACCAAGATGCTCTCATTCATGGTGGATGCATTCCCAAGGAACTACAGCAGCCTTATCTGTGAGCTTGCTTAGAAAAACCATGTTTTGGTTCTATTTACAGTACACAGATCAGGGGAGTTTTAAAAAAGAGGCACTATGTGTAGGTTAACACTTCATGCATGCCCACTAGGAATATCCCACAAATTAGACAATGACTGCATACATTCTGCAATTGCAGTGCACAAACATGAAATTTGTGTTGGGCACTAAATTAAAGCATCTGATGAGTCCTAACCCTCTTTAGGTGCAGAAACATGCTTGAAATGTGTGAACAGGTCAGTTAAGAGGCTTAACAGGAATTTTCGGGGGCAGGGTGTCAAGGCCCTAGCTAGATCCATACTCTCCCCCTCCTGAGGACAGACAAATTAAGCAAGCAAAACACACACGCAGAGATTGCAATGTTTGTATTTTGTTGATGCAGAATTGTTCAGAGGAAGGGGAACAGATCACAAACAGCTCTGGAAATGACCTCCTCCTCCTAGTGCCTAATGATCTTCTGGCAACTGACATCCTAAGGAAGTGCTGGTGCTTAGGACAAGTTCCAGACTAACTCAGCACTAGCACTCATGGGAGAAGAGTGTGAATTTCAACAACCTCCCCTTCCCTGGAGCTCCTGTCATCCAAATCATGTATTTGAAGGTTGTGCAGTCCTCTGAGACATGTTTTTAGGTAACAGCATTTCCAGGGGAAGGGGAGGATGTCAAAATTTGCCTCCTATTCAGAAGTTCAGTACAACAGCCACTGAACACACTTACTGGGCTTGAAACAGGTCACAAGTCCCACTCCCTGCCTATCATTCACATCTTGCAGCTCTGCCTCTCAGGAATACTGCAACGTTCATCCTTTTGGACGAATACTGTAAGCATGATTGCATGCCTTTCTGCAGTTGAGACACAGGCATCTTTCTGTGAACAGGGTGAAAGAGCACCGGGGCTTCATTAGTTGGAATGTCAGCCAAGGTCCCCAACTTGGTGTCAGTATAGAGACGGTAGACAGAAAAAATTAAGTAAACAAGTGACTGATATAACTTACTTACTTTGAAGTAGGCCTAGACTTGAATTTTTGTTCTTTTCAATACTGGAGCTTCTAGAACCGTGGGCCAAGATCAGAGTAACTTCTACCGTTCACAGCTAGACCATCTGACAGCCCAAGATGAAGACTTTGCTAAATTTCAGGTAGCAAATACATCAAATTTGCTATGTTCTACATTTTCTGAAAATCTGGATATCACAATTGTGTTTTATATTTGGTTTTATATACAAGGAGTGTTTCCCTACTCCAAGAACATGTTGATGATAATTATCCATAGCCACAATTATGCACTGCCATACTTCATGAGATAGTGTGAGGGCAGTTTTGGATTGTAACAAACTCTCAAAACCTTTAAGCTACATGATGAATGGCTGTGCAGATTTTAATGGCAGTCAAAAACCAAATATGTATGAAGGTGCAATAGCTAATTACAGTGAACCTTGATAAATGAGCCTTTTTATATGATAAAAATCTACTCTCATGCAAGTTACAAGTATTCTCTAGTGCAAGCAATGGAAAAGAGTTTCACCTTCAGCAATTCAGTTATCACATATTAACAGATCTGCTGTTAGATATTGCTCTTAGGCACTGGTGGCAGCTGATATTCTAGGAATGCACAGGGCAATCCAAACGTATTTACCTATCAAGTATGCCATAAGGCTAACCTTTTTCTAACAAGCATCATGGTAGAACCAGTATTATGGACAGTTAACCCAATTATAACTTTGATACCATTTTGAGACTGGAGTGGCAGATAGTGAACTCCTAGTGCCTAGGTTGGTATAAGGGCACTACCCACCACATATCACTGTAGGAGTACTTACTCTATAGTTTAAAAAAAAAAGCTAGTTGCACATAGTATCTAATGGTTCTAAATGGGGTTGCATAATGCATATCCTCACTGCATATAAAGATGGACCCAGTCAGTTTAATTGGGCTGGAGGTTGCTGAGATGTTGATATCCCTTGCTAAATCTCCAATTGGCAATTGACAGAAGTGTCACTCTGTTGGTCCTTTTGGACCTCTTGGCGGCTTTTGATACTACTGACCATAGTATCCTTCTGGAGCATCTGAGGGGGTTGGGAGGCACTGCTTTGTGGTGGTTCCACTCCTATCTCTAGGGCAGATTCCAGATGGTGTCTCTCGAGAACTGTTGTTCAAAAACTGAACTTCGGTATGGTGTCCCTCAGGGCTCCATATTGTCTCCGATGTTTAACATCTACATGAAACCACTGGGAGAGATCATCAGGAGATTTGGTGCAGGGTGTTATCAGTAGGCTGATGACACCCAAATCTATTTCTCCATGTCACCGTCATCAGGAGAAGGCATAACCTCTCTAAATGCCTGCCTGGAGGCAGTGATGGGCTGGATGAGAGGTAACAAGCTGAGACTGAATCCAGATAAGACGGAGGTACTCATTGTGTGGGGTCGGAACTCAGGAGATGATTTTGATCTGCCTGTTCTGGATGGGGTCACACTTCCCCAGAAGGAACAGGTATGCAGTCTGGGGGTGCTTCTGGACACAAAACTCTCCCTGGTGTCCCAGGTTGAGGCAGTGGCCAGAGGTGCCTTTATCAGCTTCGGCTGATATGCCAGCTGCGTCCTTTTCTTGAGATAAATTACCTCAGAACAGTAGTACATCTGCTGGTCACTTCCAGACTTGACTACTGCAATGCGCTCTATGTGGGGCTGCCTTTGTACGCAGTCCGGAAACTGCAGTTAGTCCAGAATGTGGTGGCCAGATTGGTCTCTGGGTCATCTCAGAGAGACCATATCACTCCTATCTTAAAAGCTCTACATTGGCTGCCGATACGTTTCCGGGCAGAGCACAAGGTTTTGGTTATAACCTACAAAGCCCTAAACAGCTTGGGCCCTGGGTATTTAAGAGAATGTCTTCTTCGCTATGAACCACACCGCCCACTGAGATCAGCTGGAGAGGTTCGTCTGCAGTTGCCACCAGCTCATCTTGTGGCTACTCAGGGACGGGCCCTCTCCATTGCTGCCCCGAGGCTTTGGAACACACTTCCTGAAGAAACAAGAGCCTCCGCATCTCTTACAATTTTTAAAAGGGCAGCCAAGACATATTTGTTCACCCAGGCTTTTAAATAGATACTGTTTTAACTGTGTTTTAATAGTTTTAACTTTTTAATTTTAATTGTTGAAATGTTTTAATCTTGTATTGGCTGTTTTTATTGTTTTGTAAACCGCCCAGAGAACTTTCGGGCGGTATAGAAATATATTAAATGAATGAGTGAGTGAGTGAGTGAGTGAGTGAGTGAGTGAGTGAATGGACAGATGGATGAATGAATGAATAAAATGGGATGCATGTCTAAAACCCCAGAATTTCATTCTACTTCTCAAAAGCAGGCCAACAATCTTTAATCATGTATATAAGATTTTCAGTTTTGCACCATGCAAAGACCTTGCATATCTAATCATCACTCCTGTCTTACTAAAATCCAGCCATTTCCTGATGAATATGCTGAAGAGATAACATAATTTGTAAGGACATATAAATATGCAAAAGTTATAGATGTAAAGTGCATACTTTTCTGGTTCTCAAACTAAGCCTGTAGGTCAAATCTAAGTGAATGTAAGATTGCAAAATGCCTTTTTCTTCATCATAGAATTGAGGATATGGTTCTACATATATCATACCCAACAAAACGGCAGGATTAAAATGCAATTTTTCCATCAATACAACAAAGGCTGAATATTACAGAACACACTAATGCTGAATGTACCATTAGCTTTCTGAAAGAATCATTTATTTATCAGTAAAACTGCTGTTAAATCTGTACAAAAGTTAAACTACAAAATGTAACATTTCAAAACAAAGTGGCTTACAGAAAAAGATATTGCTCAAACTGAACACACTGTTTCCTGGATATGCAAAAGATACAAGAATGAGAAAACACTGAACAATTACATAAACACTAGTCAGAGAAAGCATCATTGAAAACATGTCTTCATTTAATCCAAGGATTTATTTCAATTTCATCTTGCCAGAGTAGGTGGTCGCACATTTTTACAGCTTAAAAAATTACTGAAGCTTTTTTCTCAAAAGTTAAGTAGACCTGCAATAAAGAAGTACATTTCAGACATCAATTTGAATTTTCATAACATCCCAAGTGAACATTCAACCAAATGTCTACCTGGCAGAGACCTTTAAGAAAAACAGAAAACTTTCACCATATCTTTGACTTTCCAAACCCCTCAGCGGCATTATTGTACCAACTAAATCTGCAAATGAGAGGCAGGCAACTTCCAAAATGCTCTCCAATTGCAATCAAAAGTCAAAAAGCTCTAATTCAAGCAATGCTATCACTCCTAATGTGTCAAAAGTTTTATTACTATAATATA
Organism: Hemicordylus capensis; assembly: GCF_027244095.1. Classification (NCBI taxonomy): domain Eukaryota; kingdom Metazoa; phylum Chordata; class Lepidosauria; order Squamata; family Cordylidae; genus Hemicordylus; species Hemicordylus capensis. The sequence continues at coordinate 262,769,532 of NC_069659.1, forward strand.
GATCACCACAAGAATTCTTCAGCATCTGGTTGAAGGGTAGCAAAAGCAACATGTCAGAAAAGCATATTAATATTTCAGAAATTCATTTAAAGGCAGAAACAAGTCCAAATAGATGCCTGTCTAAATGCATTGCAATTATGTTACAATTATTTTGCAAATACACAGATCTCTGCCTTGTCTCAGCTCATTACCGACTCAAACAATTTGCCCTTCTGGGATCAATTGTTTGCTAATAAAGAATTGTTTGCAGCCACAAAATGATATTAAGTACTATTCTTATTAGTTTTGCTTCTACATCCTGTAATAAGATTCAAAACTAACTAATTCCCAGGGGTCTAACCTTAACCTTGCTGTGTTTAACAGTCCAGGAAACGATGAACCATCTGTTTCAGAAAATAATGGACAGCCAAGAGGAAATATTGTTTAATTGTAGATTAACCTCCTCAGAAGGCAGAACGAAACATCCCTATCATTAGCTAGCACAAGGATAGAAACAGCTGAAGTCGAAGTCATATGGTCAATCCATGGAGAGCTGCTTTGCATGTTACAATTCTTATGAATGCAAACCATTTGCAGGAGAGCTCCCATTAACAAGAAGTGTAATGTACAAAACAGATGCAAATATTTAAAAATATTCTATATTATTTTTGCAAGCTATACTCATGGCAGTAAAGATAGAGAGCAAGACAAGACAAGCCTATGGTGGGAAGAATTGCAGACACTTGACTAAACCTCTGAAAGATGCATTCAATCGTGAAAAGAACTAGCATCTAAAAATCTGAAGCTTGCTTTTGGAAATGTATTTTATTTTAAACCCTTTTAGGAACTTGGGAATCTGCAATAGCATGACTCCTTATATGGTTTCTCTGAAAGTTTAAACAAAAGTCTCAAGAGCACTTCCAGAAGAAGCATGGCAACAAGCCTTTAAAAAGGTCTGGTGATATCTCCTTGTGTTAGTTTTAGGAACAATTATTACAAAATGCTATAGTGTTGGAATCTTATTCCATCTCTACCCTATACCCTATTCCATCTCTAGTTCTATTCATACATTATATTCAACATTCATACAATCTGATTCATACCTCACACACCAGCAAGCACATGGCCTATGCACATGCAGAGGCCATGTGTGTACCAGCATCACACAAGGGCAGCTGGGAAACGCCCCACCAGCACATGATGATAGCTGCCTGGGGCGGGGAGGAGCACTGCTGAACTTCCTGTGGCAGCGAGTGGTGGAGGAGCAGGTATGAACCCGCTCTCCTCCTTGTTACAAGGCACAGGATATGTGCTGCGATTCACTACATGAATCGTGTTTCATGCACATCCCTATCCAAAAGGGCTCTGTTAGAGAGGAAACACATTGCTTACAGTCAAACAGTCAAGCATTTCTTGAGTGCAAGCAAGCTCTGAAGAGTATTAGCACTCTTGCACAAGAGCACCTGCGTTTCATGGAGTGGTGCCAGAACTAGTGCTGCACAGATACTCCTTACGAGTACCTGAATTAGGCTGCCCTGTATAACAGTCAGTGCACTTTAGATTGTGCAGCAGAAGTCATCTCTTTTTTTGTTGTTGGCAAAGGTGGTACAATTCCAGACATTAAAGAGTTACATACTACTTTAAAATTCTTTTCTTGTAACTTACAGAATTGCTATAACCAGCTCAGCTTTGGTGTGCTGTAGATGAGAGCTTAGATCTCTGTGCAAAAAGATTGCCAATAATTTGAAATCTTAAAGATCCAATATAATTAGACTCTCCCGTATGAATTATCTTGAATTCTGCAACTTAATTTTAAAGCAATGAGCAAGTAATAATGCCATGGCTTCATATAATAGCACCTATTCAAAAAGAATGAGAGTTTGACATTCTTCTCCTACAAAACAAGTAGACAATTTTATCCACCAGACGTTTATCAACCTACGGATATTGAAAGCTTGGGGAGAACAAGATAAAATCAACTCCAGTCCTACTGTCAAGCTGCACTATCTACCAGGAATCAATAATGCTATTCATGAATTTAGGAAAATTAATAAATCTGGAATAAATGCTAGAAAAAGCTCAAATACAGGTGAAGCATACTCACTTGGGTTTTGTTTCGGCATCTGTCACTTGGCGAATGTAGATACCATCTTCAGGGTGTTCAATGTCATCCATTTCATACATATATGATGATGCTATTGCAAGGGTGGTTCCATCGTTACTGAAGGCTAGTGATGCTATGCTTGTAGGATAGCGATGGAACTGGCAGAGCCTCTTTTTATTGAATGGATCCCAAATATTGACAAAACCATCAGAACCACCTAAGAACAGATTCACAGAACGAGATTGCTGCTTTTTTAAATACAGTTTAGTATGATTGCGTGTATATAAAATGTGCAAAAAAGGTTTACATTTTTGTCACTACAATATACACAAGTAAAAAACTGAACATATGAAATAACCCCTGTGCATAGTTCCCAAAGGGCAGAAATTACATAAAAACAGCATGAAAGCAAGACTTGGTATAGGATAGAAACATACGTGCATCCTCTAAAAGTAGTACAGAAAAATATCAAATTTACAATTGTTTATTTAATCCAACTAGAAACTTACCAAGTGCAAACTTTTTAAAAATTCATATTTAAATTATGAATTCAGGAATCAATCAAGTGAGGGAATCTCAACTTGTTAAAGGAATCACAAAACAACAGAAGCACTTCCCACTCATGGCTGGGATGAAGAATTAGGTATTATGGTATTATGGTATCACTAACAATCTCAATAAGAATAGACAATGACACATCTGTGTTACCTGTAGCAAATGTGTTGTGGACATTGTGGAAAGAGATGGCATTAACGGGATATATCTGCTCAATGTTATTCTCCTTCAATCTATGACATTTGAAAGCATATTTCTTCTTCTGTACTTCCAAACTTGGATCCAAATACTCAACTGCAACACGGCCTTCTATAGAGCTTAACACATAACCCTGTGGGACACAAAGAATCTTCACTCACTGCTATGTCCAATTATTATTTTCTGTCTTATGCAACTGCTCTTAGTATCTAAAACCAGGTAACATTTACAAATTTGTCTATATCTCAGATTTTACTGAAAGAGACAGGTACACTCAATCCTAAAGATTAACAGAAATAAAATAAAAAATCTCAAAGAGAAGCAGTGACTCCTGAGGAAAAACTGTTGCTGTCGTTCTGACATCTCTCACCATAGAAAAGAGAACATGTTAGTTTTTCTTTTAAGCTGCTTCCACCCCAAGAGCAGCAGAAAATGGCCATATCCTACACTCAACTGCACAGAAGGGAATGATGAGAGAAACAAAGATTATCTTGTTCTTATGTTAATTGTCTTTGGAACTTTGATAGGTTCAGCAGAGCCATGCCCAACCTAGAAGCAACTTAAGGAAAAGAGCGGGGTTTTTTTAATCTAAACCCCTGCAATAGTATCTCCCAGAGAATACTAATTTTCCTAGAGCCTAGCATTTGCACCAGTGCTCCTGCATCTTTTAGAATTCTCTGTGCTAGTTTTAGAGTGAAACGCACTGTTAAAATTTGAGTAATTTTCAACCACATTCACATCAGCAAGACTTCATCTTAAGATAAGCAAAGGACGACATTTATAATATTAAAATTATAAAATTAACAAAACTCAAAATAAAGTTTTAAACAGGTCAGGCGTAAATATCAACAGTTGATATAAGAGGCAAATGGGTTAAATGTGAAACATTACAAAACAACTTAAAATACCTGCTTGTTAGGGAATGCTCTGATGCAACGAGTCTGATATTTAAGACTCGATTCTCTTCTTTGTTGAACATAACCCATGTTCCTTAAGTCCCACACCAAAACTCTCCGACCAGCTGTTCCCACAATCAGTCGATCACCAGACACGGACAATGTATATACCTTGAGAAAAATTAAGTGATATTACATTTTTCACCTTCAATATTAAACTTTAATATAATAAAAATCCTGTCTTCCGAAAGTTGTTTCTTTCACTGGAAAGTTTATAGAGTGAAAGACCATTAATCATAATTGTCCTTGAAACACTAAAATGCAACATGGGCTACACAAGGCAAAATCAGAATGCTAAAGTCCTTACAATAACTACTGTGGCCAAGAGCTATAAGACACAATCTATTGGGCTGTGCATCACTTCATGCCAATCAGCAGTTCCAAAATGATGCAAGCCCAATTGGGGCATTTTTTACCAGAAACTATTCAAACGAAAAATGTACCCGATATCGATAATAGATTTGATGCAACGTCATATTGTATTAGTATTGTATCCAATATTATCAGGTGGTGGGTGGAACTTTAATAAGACTATGTCTGTTCCTGAAGAAATTGGTTGCCTAGAAGGCAGCCATAGCAATTCAAATCATCACCTTTCCTTGCATTGTCTTGCCATAGAATACACCAGGGAAGGAAGCAACATCAAGACACTGTGTCCATTTCCTGATAAAAGGAAAACTTTTTACCAGGAAAACAATTACTGGGGGGAGAGGAATAGCTGCACCCTATAACTATAGGGCCCGGCTAACCTGGTACATTCTATGGTGAGACAATGTAAGGAAATATGGCAATTTGAATCACTGCCCCACAAGCTGCCTTATGAGCAGCCTATTTCTTCATGACAGACCAATCTTCATTAAATATCCCCACCTCCACGGCCAATGCATCAAGCCAATACAATGTATTGGCTCTATGCAATCCAGGGCATCCCTGATATCCAGTGCATGCAGGATTCAATCATTAGAGAGCTGGTCTTGTGGTAGCAAGCATGACTCGTCCCCATAGCTAAGCAAGGTCTGCCCTGGTTGCATATGAATGGGAGACTTGATGTGCGAGTACTGCAAGATATTCCCCTCAGGGGATGAAGCCACTCTGGTAAGAGCAGAAGATTTCAAGTTCCCTCCCTGGCTTCTCCAAGATAGGGCTGAGAGAGATTCCTGTCTGCAACCTTGGAGAAGCCGCTGCCAGTCTGTGAAGACAATACTGAGCTAGATAGACCAATGGTCTGACTCAGTGTATGGCAGTTTCCTATGTTCCTATGTTTCCTATTACTGGGATCAGGTCAATGCCGATCCCAATAATGATCCCCATCCACAGCCCTAATCTTCAAACATTTCTCACCTTCCAAGGCAGACCACTGCTCTCCCATTTAGCCCAGAACTAATGAACCAAAGCCATCTTTCAAACAATTCCAAACAAGCAATTTATCCTAGCTTTCTCAGACCCTCACTAACCATGACTGGTTAAGACCATGTTGTATATCCCTTTCTAGTCAGGTTGTGGTTTGGCAATAGCTACAGTTAAAAATATCAGTGTAGACATAACGCTGCACCATTATGGTTAGTTTTCGGGTGGAGGGGGGAGAGACACCTGAGAGAAGTTATTTTATTTATTATTTTTCTATGTTAGCCACTTTGAGAACTTTCGCTGAAGAGCAATATATAAATATCCGTCGTAGTAGTAGTAGAAGAAAGGGAAGGAATAAATAGATATGGTACACACAAGCCCATAGGCTATTCTCAAACTCTGATCATGGATATGACATCAGGTAGAATTATGTCTACACCAGGACCACATACACAATTTTAAGACAAGGAAACCATATAGATATTTTATACCCTATACAGTTAAATTAAGAAAACAGTAACCAAGCTCTCAAATAGTAACACAAGGGGGAAATCTACAACTGGAAAAGCTATGTAACACTGTACATTACAGTATTTTCTCTTGCCTTCTCAATTTCTACAACTAAGTGAGAAAAATTTGAAATGCTTGTTATACTCTAGTAAAATACCTTAAACCAAAGCAAATTTGTTTTACTAAGAATGAAATCCATCCCAAGTAAAACTCTTTCAAAAGTTAACAATTAGTTCTTAAATATTTGTTGACTCTTTCAAACTATACACTCTTAAAAATGGTACATCTTCTGATCACTACACACACTTGGGATTCAATCTATGACTCAATTACACACTTATTTTTTACTGGGATCATTGGAACCTATACATTAAATTCTCCACTGTGTTGTGGCCTTGAACAATAAGCCCATATTTCAGGTTCTATAAACAAAATGACAACAGCCCACACACCAATGCCAATCAAATTATTGTACAAGGAGTACTTGATTGCAGTCTAAAATGTGCAACACAAAATGCTGCATATGGGAAAATTTATATAGGAAATATTGTATCAGGAATATTAACTACTTTAAATCTTCTTTACAAACTGGTGTCATTCTTGTAAAGTAGTCTCTCTACATCTCATAGCCATAAATCAAATGAAACCAATGTCATGAAATAGGCTAGGTATACACATTTATCAGAGAAAGTATTACAAAAAGTGACATAATGAACCTTGCTGTACCAATAAGAAGCTTGATTCAGTGTGACTGTCTATTATATAGCATTCTGAGAGCAATCCATCACAGTTTTCTACATGATACATACAACTATAAATCACAAGTAAAAACAATGCAATTTTATTCTGATCAAAGCTCTTGCCAATAGATCCAGATTACGTACTGGCTACTGTACTGGCCCATTTAGACAGAATGTGGTTCAGAATGAAAACTGTAATTGGAAAGTGTTTAAAGTAGTGACAAACATATTGGGGGAAAAGACTGCAGAAGTTATATACTTGCATGCCTCTGATTATAAAAATGAAATGAAGGCTAGAACGAGTACTTTTTCTGTGAACACACAAATATTTAGGCTTGGATCCCAACTTACCATTGCACTCATACACGTTCCTTCCATTAATGGAAAGAGAACTGCACTCACACAAGCCCTCTTATGGATTCCAGAAGAATCCCTTCAAGAGTACAACTCCCCTTTCATTCACAGAAAGCACTTCTGCCAGCACAGCAGTAAGTCTGGACCGAACACTTAATGAAAACTACTAATATATATGCTACCTAGTGAGTAGAGGTACATAAAGCCTCATTCCATTCTTTTCTGTCAAATATGCATCTGTACATATTGAGACTGCAATGATGTGTAAAATATAAGGTACATGGCCCAAGTTACTCTTTAATATGTAACTCAAGTTATTGTTGGTTACAACCGTTTGCCACCACCCCTTTTGCTTAAAAGTCAACTATTCTAGGCTCCAGACAAGAGGTCAGCATCTTACTCATGGACTCTGAATAGCAAAAATTCCTAAAACAATTGTCCTGTCAAACTTGCTCTTTGGGTTGGGCCTAAAAGTGCACCAGCATGCCTCCCTACACAACATCTGTGGTTCCAACCTTACATGATCAGGGACTTGACACTGTAATACAGTGTAGGCAATACTAAAGCAAGGCTGCTATGGTACAGTCTTAGCTAAGCAAGCTCTCTTCTGTCCAGATAGCAACTGGCTATAAGGAGAAATTTTGTTTGAAGGTTGCTAGGTTCCATTAATTTTTACATGAGAGTAAGAGTTTTAAGCTAAGAAACTTGTTAGACATTTAATCACAGTAAAATATCTAATTCTATCTTCTCTTTTTCCCTAAATACTACCTGAAAATAATAAACTAAGCTGGAAGTCATTAAATTCCAGTTACTCAAAAGCATTTCTAAACCACACACAAGATAATGTAATTGAATTGCTTGAATACAAACCTTTTCTGGCTGAGAAAATGTTCCTGCATTACATGGTGTTCTGGGGTCCCATAACTTGACTGTTTGATCCCAACTTCCTGTTACCATTACATTCACTTCTGGACAATATTCCACACATCTGATAGGAGCATCATGGGTACCCACGAGATTTTCTGTTCAAAAAATTAATACAGATCTGAATTCATAATGGCACTAGATGTATAGATAACCAAATTTGACAAGGAGAACAGAGCAATATTCATACAGTGGTAACAGGGTTTAATCTACCATTCACTAATGTATGTGCATGCTGGGACATCTTTCAAAGGACGCTTGATCCTCTAATCTTCGCAATAGACATACGCTTCTGAAGTGTTAAATGTAGACTAATAGATATCAACTCAGTATTTCAAAGAAGCTTAAGGGGGGTTTGTACTCATGCAGAGATTTTCAGACAAACAAAAGAGATTTGTGCACCTCACTCTGTTGGGCTCCTCTGAAAATCTAGCTATGAATGGAGTGTTAGAAAGATCTAATAATCAGTGAGTATGGCACGACCACATTAGTTCATGCCTTTGCCACTTGTGAGTAATTAGGCACTTTCAACAAAACATTGTCAATAAAACCTTTATTCTACATCATCATTCATTTTATCCATGAGCCATGTATTATTAAACTGTTTTAGAAGCTTTTAAAGTGATGTTGAATACCCATCCTATAATACCTTACTTTGTTACCTGAGCCCTCCAAGTTGGGAAAGAAACAAATTAATACTTTTTTAATCCTCTAGAAGTTGTTTTAAATAGCTTCCCCTTCCACAGCAATAGTCCAATTCTCCACTACCTTTCAAGACTTCAAGCAACTCCTGTCTGGGAACTTCTTATTCATTTACAATATCACAGCATCTAATTCCATCCTGCAGGGCCACCTAAGCAGCTTTTCTAACATGCAGCTAGTCTGCCTCCAAATATCCAGGTGTCTGACCATATCTTCCTTGTACCAACCACAATCAATCCCTCAGGAAATTTGTAAAGGGAGTGAGTGTCTTCTCCGAGGGACAGAATAATATGCATTTTATTTACTCGTGTTGGAGAGATTCTATCACCAGTTGACACCCATCCTTTCTCCATCACTGCAAAAAAAAAAAAAACTCCAGCAAGAGTGATGATCTTTTAAGCAAATTTTTCAAAGAGAAAATGATACTGGCCATGTGCACTGGTTTTTCCCTCTTTTAGCAATACCCAAGCCACACTGCTTTTTGAACTCAAAAGTCTGAAGAGCACTTTACAAGTTCCTTGGGGTGGCTATTAAGAGACTTGCCCAGACATCTAGGTACACGTAAAGATGATGGGCAAGCAGTGCTCCAGATGGCTAAAGACACAATAATGCTCATCTTCCAGAGTCAGGCAAAATCAGTCTAGAAGACTGAATGTGGAACTTTTGGGGAAGTTGAATTCCCTTTTAGAAACACATTAATGGGCAACAAACAAGTGCAAAAAGTAATAAAGAGTAGGTAAACATTGCGTACATCAATGCTAATATTTTTTTCTCCCCATCTCATATTAGGACTGTAAACAAAGAAATAAGGCATTTATTAAATAAAAATAAAATCACTGCATTGCATTTTTAATATATCCTTACAGGAAAGGAATAGCATAGAGCTCTTTATATGCAATATGAGCTTCTTTTTTTAATCAAAGAATGTTTAGTTCTTATTTATTAAAGTAAAGTCAAGTGTGCTGTCAAGTTGATTTCGAGTCCTGGTGCCCACAGAACCCTGTGGTTTTCTTTGGTAGAATACTGGAGGGGTTTACCATTGCTTCCTCCCGTGCAGTATGAGATGATGCCTTTCAGCATCTTCCTGTATCGCTGTTGCTCCATATAGTAGCAGCGGGGATTTGAACCGGCAGATTTCTGCTTGTTAGTCAAGCATTTTCCCACTGCGCCACTTAAGGTCACTCTTATTTATTACTAGTTTATAATATTTATACCCTGCCCCTCCAGTAAACTACTGCTTGGGGCTGCTTACAACATTAATAAATAAACGATACAATATAAAACAATAAAAATTAATACAATTTTAAAGAGTTAAAAGACCAGACTAAAAACACATTTAAAAATTACAAAGTTTAAAAATTTCAAATTAAAAGTTATAAATAAAAAGCTAAAAACTAAGAAACCAACCAGATAGACAATGGATAAAATATTTAAAAGCCTCTCTAAAAAGATGTGTCTTCAGTGGTTTCCTTAAAACACAGAGGGAGGGAGAGTGGTGAAGCTCTTCTGGGGGGACATTCCAAAACCAATGGGCCACAACCAAATAGTCTCTGACTGCTAAATCCCCATTAGTGGTGGGACCATGAGCAGGGCCTGAGATACTGAAGAGGCCAATGCAGCCTGACAGGTACACCTGTCCCAAGCCGTGTAGGGTTTTAAAGCTCAAAACTAGCACCTTGATTCTAGTCCAGAAGAGGACTGGTAAACAGTGACGCTGCCGCAGGCTGGGTATAACATTCATGAAGCGACTTGCGTCCATGAGCATCCTTTTAACAGTATTCTGGATCAGCTGAAACTTCCAAAATGTCTTCAAGGGCAGCCCCACATAGAGCGCACTGCAGTAGTCTAATCTGGATGTCACCCAAGTGTGAGTGACTGAGGTCAGTTCTGACTTCTCCAAGTAGGGTTGCAACTGGTAAAAAGCACTTCCATACAGTGCCACCACCTGCACCTCCAAGGACAGTGTCAGGTCCAGAAGCACTCCCAAGCTGCAGACTATGTATGTCTTTCAGAGAGAGTGTAACCCTGTCCAAGGCCAGATTTACCTGACTACTCTGATAATCAGTTTTACCAAAACAGAGCACTTCTGTCTTATCTGAATTAAGTTATGGCTTGTTTATCACCATACAGCCCAGAATAGGCTCCAAACCCCAGTTCAGAACATCCACTGCCTCCCTGGTATCTACTGACTTACAGTAAATGATAGGTAGAATTGGGTGTCATCCGCACATTAATACCATAAGAAGCCCTGCTGGATCAGGCCCAAGGCCTATCAAGTCCAGCATCCTGTTTCACACAATGGCCCACTAGATGCCTCTGGGAAGCCCACAGGCAAGAGCTGAGGGGGCATGCCCTCTCTCCTGCTGCTGCTCCCCTTCAACTGGTATTTAGAGGCATAATGCCTCTGAGGCTTGAGGTGGCCTATTGCCCTCAGACTAGTAGCCCTTGATAGAACGGTCCTCCATGAATTTATCTTAGCCCCTCTTAAAGCCATCCAGGCTGTTGGCTATCACCACATCTTGTGGCAGGGAATTCCATAGGTTGATTATGCATTGTGTGAAAAAGTACTTACTTTTGTCAGTCTTAAATTTCTTGGCAATCAATGGAATGACCCCTGGTTCTAGCACTGAGAGAGGGAGAAAAATTTCTCTCTCTCCACTTTCTCCACACCATGCATGATTTTATAGACCTCTATCATGTCTCCCCACAGTCGTCTTTTTTCTAAACTAAAAAGCCCAGGTGTTGTTGCCTTGCCTCATAAGGAAGGTGCTCTAGGCCCCTAATCATCTTGGTTGCCCTCTTCTGCAACTTCTCCAGTTCTATACTATCCTTTCTGAAGTATGGTGACCAGAGCTGTACATAGTACTCCAAGTGTGGCCACACCATGATTTTGTATAAGGGCACTGTATAAGGGCAACCCCCTCCCTAATGATTACAGGTATAGAATTGGCCTTTTTCACAGCTGCCGGACTTTGAGTCGACATTTTCAACAAGCTATCCACCACAACCCCAAGATCCCTCTCCTGGTCGGTCATCAACAGCTCAGACCCCCATCAGCATATATGTGGAGTTGGGTTTTTGTCCCAATATGCATCACTTTACACTTGCTCACATTGAACCGAATTTGCTATTTTGTTGCCCATTCCCCAGGTTTGGAGAGATCCCTTTGGAGCGCCTCACAATCTATTGTGGATTTCACTACCCTAAATAGTTTGGACTATTTACTGCAAATTTGGCCACCTTGCTGCTTACCCCAACTTCTAGATTATTTATGAATAAATTAAAAAGCACTGGTCCCAGTACAGATCCCTGGGGGACCCCACTTCTTACTTCCCTCCATTGTGAAAACTGTCCATTTAATCCTAACCTCTGTTTCCTGTTCTTCAACTAGTTACCAATCCACACATGTACTTGTCCCCTTATCCCAAGACTAAGTTTTCTCAAGCATCTTTGATGAGGAACATTAGTCCAAGTATACTATGTTAAATTGATTACTTTATCCACATGCTTGCTGACACTCTCAAAGAACTCCAAAAGGTTGATGAGGCAAGGTTTACCTTTGCAGAAGCCATGCTGGTTTTTCTTCAGCAGGGCCTGTTCTTCTATGTGCTTTACAATTTTACAATTGAGAATGCGTTCCATCACTTTGACCAGAACAGGCAAATTTAAAACTGGCCTGTAATTTCAGAAATTCCTTTCTGAAAATCGGTGCTATATCGGCTACTTTCCAGTCCTCTGGTACAGAGGCTGGTTGTAGGGATAAGTTATATATTTTTGCAAGGAGGCTGGCAATTTCACATTCACATGTTCTTTAAGGACTCTCCAGTGGATTCTATCTGGCCAAGTTTAGCAAATATTACATTTGTTAATATTTATTTTTTCAAGACAGTTTAGATCATCTCTCATCACCTCTATATGACTCAGTTCTTTAGCCACTGTCCCCGAAAAGCTCAGTTCAAGCACAGGTATCCTCTGCTCTGAAGACAGATGCAAAGAACTCACTTAGCTTCTCTGCAATCTCCATATCTTCAATAATCTCTAGCAAGTGTCCTGCTCCTGACGTATTTAAAGAAGTTTTTGTTATTCCCCTTGATGCTTTTAGCTAAATGTTCCTCAAACTCTGTTTTCACCTCCCTTATTGGATCCTTGCATTTCTTCTGCCAGAGTTTGTGTTCCTTTCTGTTCTTTTCATTTGGGCAGGCCTTCCAATTTCTGAAGGAAGCATTCTTCCCCTTTATAGCTTCTTTGACTTTACTTGTTAGCCACCCTCCCAGACTTGGTGGTATCTTTCCTCCTTTTTTGTATACATTCTAATTGGTCTTCTATTATTGTGGTTTTAAATAAACTCCATGCATCAAAATGAAGAGACTCTCCTGATTTTCCCTTTCAGTTTTCTTTTCACCAAACTCATTTTAGAGAAGTTTCCTCCTCTGAAGTTCAAAGGGTCTATGTTCGACTTCCTTGGTGATTCTCTTCTCACGTGTATGCTGAATTTGATCACACTATGGTCACTTTTCCCTAAAGGTTCCATGACACTGACATCTTACACCAGATCCTGGGCACCACTCAGGGTTAAGTCTAAGCTTGCCTTTTCTCTGGTAGGTACCATGACCAACTGTTCTACAACACATTCATTTGGCCTCGTCATTATCTGAATGTGAATTTACCCAATTTATGTGTGGGTAATAGAAGTCACTCATTATTACAGCTCTGTCTCTCTGACACCTCCCTGATTTCCTTCTGCAACTGTCACTGTCAGCGTTTTGGTTCGCACGTTCCTAGTAGCACATTTCCTTTCAGGCCTAGTAGCACATTTCCTTTCAGGCCTTTCAGACCCACAGTTTCTGTGGAGGACTCCAGTTCTCCTAGGTTTTCTAGCTTGTTATATTCTATCCCTTCTTTAACATACAATGCTATATATTGTCATTTATTGATGACACCACAGCCCATACCCACAGATGACCTCTTCCAGTGGTTGCATGTAGACGTTAAACAGCAGAGGGGACCAATGGATCCCTGCGGCACCCCATATGCCAAATGGTGGAGCAGGAATCCACCAGCAACATAGCCTAAGTACAACTCTCCAGGTAGGATCAGAGCCAACATATAACTGTGCCCCAAAATTCCAACCCAGAGAGATGACCCAGAAAGATAGTATCAGAAACTGCTGAGAGGTCCAGGAGATTCAACAGTCACACTCCCTCTATCTCCTGGCGAAAGTCATCCAGGTGACCAAGGCAGTTTTCATCCCATATCCAGGCTGGAAGCCAGACTGGAAAGGTTCTAAGTAAGCAGATCCATCCAGAGCTACCTGGAGCCATAACACCACCATTCTCTCCAACACCTTGCCCAAGAAGGGAATGTTAGAAACTAGTCAAAAGTTATTTATATCATCTGGGTCCAATGAAAGCTTTTTTAGGAGGGGCCAAAGCTGGGGTGGGGGGGGCAGGTGGCACACCAACGTGATTCAAGGCATTCACCACCCCTACAACTCATAGACCCAACCCTCCCTAGCAGCCTTCACCAACCATGAAGGCAGGGTCAAGCATGCACATAGTAGGCATCAGTTTTTCAAGCAGCCTGTCCACCTCCTCAGGCTGCACAGTCTGAAAACCATCCAATCTAACAAGACAAGATGGTGTATTGGTAATATCCAGTTCTGGTTCTGCAAAAACCATAGTGTCCAAGTCAGAATGGATATGAGCAATTTCATCTGCAAAATGTAATGCAAATTGATCACAGCAGACTGCCAAGGGTTCCATTGATTATCTTTGGGGCCCTCATATAGGAGGTCCCAAGGCACTTTAAAAAACTCCACTGTACAACACTGAGCAGACACAATGGTGGCAGAAAAACAAGGTTTCTTCGCCATCGTCACCATCACAGAATAGGCTTGAACATGGGCTCTAGGCTGTGTTTGGTCACATTCATTCTTTATTCTTAATACATATTCAGTAGTCTTAATACTGAATATGAACCTTTCAACAAATAAAACTTAAAAATAAGTCTGTATAACTGATAAAATATTAAATGCAGAAGATAAAACTAAAAGCAGCACTACACTGCTTTTAAACTGAACGATAATATCACTCACATAACATAATATGGAATATTAAATATTAACTTCTGCAATTCTATGGTTTTGGTGTGATTTTTTTACTTTGGAATATCACAACTACCATCTATCCCAATACCTTAAGAAAGCCAGCCACATAATACTTCTCTATTTCCAGAGACTATTTTTAGTGAATCAATATTTTTTAAACTGGAGCACAGTCTGTTTATGCCTTTCTCAGCAGACTCTACGACACTTCTGAACTAGCTTACCTTGATCAGTGTTCAAATCATGCATTTTTAACTGGCGATCTAATCCTCCACTCCAGGCATGTGTAGGATCCTTTTAAAACAAGAAAAAAATGTTGACTTATGTCTTCTATCAGTGCTCCAAGCAACTAAAATCTAGTTGTAAGGGAACAAAAAAAATAGTCCAATGTCCTAGGGCTCAACAGAGCAACATGCTATGTGAACAAGAGCAAAAATTTCAATTACCAATACACAAGCCTATAAAAACAAACTAATGAATAAGACAAATTACTCATATCTGCCTATTGGCCCCATTCAGACATAATGGGAAACCATGATTTTCTGCTGTGGGAAAGAGTCCTGTAGAATCATAGGCTGGTGTGCTCATTGCTCCCCTCTTTTGCAAGCTAGAAGAGGAGATGAAAATTTAACTTTTATTTTGAAGTTAATTATAATTCTGCATTTTGCCAAACTTTGAAACTGTGGTTTTCTTCAAACCACAGTTAGGGAAAGACAAACCAGGATCAACTGTATAAACATGGAAAAAGGGGAAACAGACAAGTGCACTGCTCTCCAGGGCTTAATCAGAGAGGGAACCATGGTTTCTCATTACAAATGACAAATATTTATATCTGAACAAGGTGACAATACAGATTCGCTGCTCCAAAAATATTTAACCTTGATGAAATCCCAGCTGCACAATAATCATATACAGTAATAAAATACTGTACTTGCTTATAAAACAAAAACAATGAATAGACATTGGCCAACATACCATGCAGTGTACCACAGGTGATTCTGCTGTGTGAACAAGCTCTGGTGTCATAGGCTAGTACACTCACTGCTTATTTCCAATTACTATGGCACCATGCACAAATAATCGCACGATTTTACACATTAGCACGAGTGCTCTTGTACGACAGTGCTGGTGTTGTTTCAACACAGCAGTACAGGTAGCATAATACCACCTGCAGTATGCTGTGTGGCATTTCAGCCACTGTGAGCGATTTCACCCTTTTCCAGTGCATGTTTATAAAACAGGTTTTCCATTTTTACACACACAAAAACAACTGTTTTAAGACAGGATTTTAAAGGTTAGCCAGTCTCTTAATACATTTAATTTAGTTATGAATCAAATAAATTAGCACTATGGAGAAAGCAGGAGCTGCTTTCTGGTCCAGCCAAACTCGCCTCTTGGGAAAGGGAAGCATCCCAATTTCTGGACGAGACGATGACAACTAGTAGGGAGAATGACTTTTATTTAAAAGCAAAAATCTCAAAATAGGTAACATTTTGAAATAAAGATAGTTAAATTTAAATTAAATATTTTATTTAAACAAAATAAAATATATTGCCTACCTTTATTTCAAGGAGGAATGATTTCTAATCAATGGATTTATTATTTTGTTTAATTAAGCTAAATAAACAATTCAATACATTATTAGAAAGGGGGGATACTAAAGATGGCCTATATTATTCCCTAGTACAAAAGTACAGAAATAAAATAGCAACAAAAAACAAACAAATATGCCTTTGACTCACAATTCTACCAGTTAACCAGAACAAGGATCCAAAAAGGATCCAAACTTTATATGCATGCATATAAAGTGCCTCTAGGGTGCTGCTCCAGGGAAACCCTTGGTCTTTAAAAGCGCATTTTTCAGGAACAGGCCATTGCCAGGTGCAGCCATAAAACCTCTGTTCACATGCGGAACATTGCGCAGAGCTCTTTGCATCCCAGTGTATAGAGTTTACTAAATAATAAGCTTGTATCCCTTCCCAGGAATTCCAAGAACTCAAACCACATTGTAACAAAGTTAAAAACTTACATAAAAGGCACAGTCAAGCACAGCTCCAGTATGTTGATACTTGAGCCTCATGGTGTTGGCAGGAACATCATACAATCGTACAGAAGTGTCCCAAGATGACACAAGCAGAAACTGGGATGTATTAGGACTGAATTTAACTGATGAGATTCCATCTTCGGGTGGTTGATTCAACTTGAATTCATTTGACCCAGTCATCTGAATAATGATTATATAAACATTAATTGCAGATTTTGAAAACATTTTCTTAAATTATCATTGTTTAAATTTTTTTAAAGGAATTACATGAACATTTTCATTTTTCTGTTAAGTACCTTTTCATTTATACCAATTGATACTTACAATAAATGTTTTCACAATACTAAACTTACATAAAGGACATAATATACCACTGTGATATAATTTATATTTGCTAACCATATTAATGGTTGTGATGTCTTGAAACAATCTATTTTGTTATTTAATATAATGCCTATCTTTCTTTTGACACATCGAGAACATATTTTTAACCTTATTTATGTACCACCTGATATATGTATTTCTAGGCAGTGTACACAATTTAACACACAAATGTAAAAGAGTAACACAGTTAAAACAATTTCACAGAATAAAAAGTTAACACAATATCATGAGATAAAAACAATTAAGCTATTTAAAATAAAACATATGGGGAAATGCTTAAGAATAAAGTAATTTTCAGAACACACTTTTCCAAACTGTAACTGTGTCTTTAACCATCTTAACTATGCAGCCATCAACTGTGATAGAATATTATAACAGCCAACCCTAAAAAGAGAATCAAAGTGTGTGTGTCTCTTTGTGATTTGGTAACTGTTTTAAGTTCCTGCTCAGCTTTCACATCAGATGAACATGTTGACAACAAAAAAAATTCAACATACGCACACAGGACGCGTACTGTTATGTAGATTCGTAACATCAACATTCATGCCTCTCAAGTATTAAGTTATCTGGAAGGTTACTGTGCAGTCTGCAATGTAAGCAGCTTTAAAAACAAAAATCTCTAACATTTTAAAAAGCAGCCCCCATTATCAGATTCCACTGCTTTAGGCAGCTTACACACAGATTGTTTTGGATACCAATGCTACCCATATGTCACATGCATATCAAATAATTCCCCCATTATCCCAAGTTCATGGAAAACAGGTCTATACCTGTATTAGAGCTGTAAAGTGTGCCGCCAAGTTGGACTCCTGGAGACCACAGAGCCCTGTGGTTGTCTTCGGTAGAATACAAGAGGGGTTTACCATTGCCATTTCCTGCGCAGTATGAGATGATGCCTTTCCGCATCTTCCTATCTCACTGCCGCCTGATATAGGTGTTCTCGAGGGGATTTGAACCCGTAACCTCTGGCTTGGTAGTCAAATCATTTCCCCGCTGTGCCATTAGGTAGCTTTTCATATTAGCTATAGGGAACCTCTATGTTCAGGGGCAGTTTGCTAGTGAGTATCAGCTGCTGAGTATCACCTGCTGCAGGTGGCCTGAAGACTGGTCTTCCTGGAGGCATCCACATGGCCACTGTGGAAACCAGAACACTGGACTAAGCATCTCTGCCAACATGTCCCTCTTTCCACATTCAGGTGAATGGGAAAATAGGGACATGTTGGCAGGTATGGACTAAGTGGCTGTAGCAAATAGCAGTCGAGTATTCCAGCGTTCCTTGAGAAAGTCTCCCCCAAGTGTGTTCAATGAGACTTGACTCCCCAACTACACATGCACAGGACTGCGGCCTTATATAGCCACACATCCCTACATATCCGGACACACCTTCCTCTGGAGAAGAAGACTGGAAAATAGGAGATGAAAAGAGCGGTGGGGGGGTATATAATGGCCATGGTCTGGGGAGACCCATGCAACAAGGAAGAGGTAAGCAGGGCCCACAACGGGGGCGGGGGGTGCTCCTCCACGTATACCGAGCCTCCCTCAGGCCCAAGTCCAAGAGTGACCTGTGCCCTTCGGGGAGACCCACCGTCTTCCATAGCACATGCCACGATTCTCCCTCCCATGAGCGGAGCAATCACTCGCCCTTACCTTTGCCGCCACGGTTTCTGAGGCCTCGCTTGCCAACTGCCTGCCTTCCTCTCTCTCTCGCGCGCGCGCGCACCACAGACCGAGCCAACTCGCTGCCGCTCCAGCTCAACCGGCCTACCCCGGAAGCTGGTGATTGGTTGGTTCGAAACGACTGAACTACACAAACGCCCAGCATGCTCCGCGGGCAGAAAAGCTGGACTACAACACCCAGCAAGCAACGGGCCACACTTTCGCGGTAGAGCTTGCTGTTTCTCTCTTCCTCTACAATTCCCCCGGCTCTACTTGCTGTGGAATATACGTTCCGTTGTTTCAGAAATCCCGTTGATTTCGATGAGTCTTTGCTTTAACCTAGCGTGCTTAGAATCGGGTCGTCCTGCAGAATGTTGGGGAAGCCTCCCTCCATGAAAGCTCGCCTGGGGCAATCATTAGGGCTAAGCGTTTATGAATACAATTCTGAGTCAGGTTTAGAGTTTACATTTGCATGCTGCAGTTTCCGTAACCGATAAATAACAGAGGGACATTTCTGTACTGCAGTACTTGACCCTCACATTGCTTACTCTCGATCAGTCCCATTGAAATCAACGGGTAAACTCCAATACAAAAACTCAAGGATCCCATCCTTTACCAAGAGTTGGGAGACGTTGAACTCGTGAAGGGATGTGTGTATCAATGCTGTTGGGAAGGGAGCACCCGCACTGCTCTGTAAGCGACTAATCTCCAACGCCTTCATTACTTACCACCCCAAGTAGGTAATGTAAAAATGTAGCATATATTTACAGCCTGAGCCTGACCATGTTTGGTTTAGCCTAGCATTGTTTTCAGTGGGGGGAAATAAGGCTGCTACGGACTGCAGCCGTTGTCATCCAACCAGAAAAATGGAATGGACAAATTCTAATCGAACACTACTTCGTATTGTGATGCGCTTTCTGTGTAAGTCCTTTCTGCCCTGATTTTATCCTATTGTACATCCATTCTTGCCAGTCATTTACCCTAATATGCAACACTTAATCCAAGAACTCATTTCCACGAACCTTGCAAAAAATAACTGATTGGCGACAAATTCCTTTACAAGAAGGAAATCGTGTTTGCATCTCTGTTGTTTTGAGTTCTCCCCAAAATAAAAGTTTTCTTTTATAGCTTCAATACAAACTATCTTTGTGGCTTTGCGTACAGGCGTGTGTATTCACGCAAGACAGAAAGCATGAAAGAACAGAGTAACGGGGTGGGGGAGAAAGTTGGGGGGCGGGGTTCGATTCTTTATACTTTGTGTGGAGACTTTCGTAGATACTTTACATTATGACATTCTAGCAACCTCTGTGTTTATTTATGCACACCTTTCTCCATATGTAACTGTCAAGTAGAAGAGAGATTTCTGTGGACAGAAATATGAAACCTGTCCACCCGCTTACTGCTTCTTGTTTTCATATGTAATTAATATTGTATACAAAGTGCCATCACTTCTAAGTATTTAAAGCTAAAGCAAGTAAACATAAGAAATATGAATCATTTGATTTCTTTAGTCTTAAGAGGTTTTCTGTTAATTAGTTCAAAATTCCATATTTAAAGGCAGCTTTCGGAATACTTTTACTTATTTGCATAATCTCCTGTTCAGACGAAGGTCAATTCGCCTCTGAAAGAAGAATCGAAATTGTATCGATCAGAAAAAATAATAAAACGCGCCTAACTAGAGAGACGACCATATCGCAGCACTGTCTCAGTCCAGTACTCCAGTTGAATCAGCACATTGCAAGTTGAGGGAAGTTTCGGGATAGGAGAAAAAGGTGTTGAAGGTTAATCTGCTGCTGTTCAAGCAGATTAAGTACAAAAATGTATTCAAAAGGATTTAACAGGTTTAAAAGAGGGCGATGCAGCGAGATCCAGCCCTTAAGGCCGGCTATGTTGTTGATTTCAGTGCGGCCAGGATTTCTTCTGTCTTAAAGTTACTGCCTACGCTTTCTTATATGAGCCAGGCTGTCTGCCTCTCTCAGCTCTCTATCAGTAGCGACCTATAAAACACTTTTTAAATATCTGCTGTTGCGGTGTACTAACCCCACTGTGTAGTGCACAACAGGTCCGACAGGCAGCAATATTATTTGCAATTCAATGGTTGCATGGGAATCCCGAATACGTTTATCATTGTCCTACCTAAACCGATTTTGTTTGACTTGATGATTGGGTAAAGTTGAGGTGCGTGCTGGTAATGGAGCTTGCATTAGATAAACTGAATACGTGCGGAAATATTTCCTGCGCTGTCTATGCTGGGATGTATTGCGACTGTGAGAAGTACCTTATGTACTGTAGAATGCTGGGCGGGAGGGGGGGCGGGTTTAAAATACAATAAACTTTTATTGAAATTCCACTTCATTGCGAGTCATGTGGTTTCGGGTTTGTTTTGCAGAAGCTTTTTTGATATTAAAATAATCAAATGTAAAATAAAACCGAAAGAAACAAGCAGAAAGTAGTTCTAGATGAAGCCAAGAAACGAAAAATAGGCTTTATTTTATGTTTAAAGCTAACTGATGGAGGGGGTGAGGAGTCCGGCCCTAAGGCAAAGATCCTAAACACCTTCCTGAAAATAAGTTGTATTGAAAATACAAATAACACTTCCTACATAATGGTCTAAGGCTCGAGAGATAACATAAACTGGGCTATTATAAATATATTTACCCTTAATCCTTTCCTATATTTCGGTGGAACTTTCTTCCACCTAATATGGCCGAAGTTTTGTAGATAATGCATTTCCTAGGCTCTGCCCAGAAGTGTTTAAAAACAGAAGAGCGATATTTATTATATTAGGTGTGCTTGTTTAGTATTTCACTAGGTATATTTGTTTTGGCAACAGGGGATCCCTACGTACACTTACTCTGGAATATCTCCGTTATCTCTTGAGCAATTTTTTTCATTACCACCATCATCCCTAAAAGATTCGTTTTGCACGAAACGATGCATCTCGAGCTTGTTATTTACAAGGGCCATATGGGGTGTAACCCCCCCCCATTCCCCTTCTAAAAAACATCGTAAAGGTAATTTTAGCTGGATTGTAGTTACTTATTGCATTTTAAACAGCCTTCTCTATTAAGATCCTGCGTTAATCAAGGAACAGGTGGCTGTGATAAACCACGTAACGGCGCCTGCAATTTAAATAACACTTGAAGTATTTACTTTTTGTTTAAACGATTCGCTTCCTCCTGTCGGCACATCGGAGGCTGCAGGTGTTTTTCTGCGCCAAGATGAACGCTCAGATCAATCACGGCTTGGTTATAATGTCACATTTCTATTACAAAGGGAGCCGGCAAAGGCACTTTGCGGGAGATCGTGGCATTTAGCAGAATACACCTCAAATTATGAAGGAAGCCCATTTCCGGAAACACTTGTCAGCTCCGTTCACTTAATAAAGGACGTTCAGCTTCTTTTCAGATAACAACATGCAGGAGCTGCTTTCAGATAACTACATGCATGCGTTGACATTTGCTAGCTTTACCCGAGTTTGCTGTGAAGAAGCCTATATTCTCCATTCATTTTAATGAGTGGGTGGCAGGGGAGGAGGAAAAAAAAAAAGCCCCATCTGTGGTTTTATGATGAGGGCACAGAAGTAACCGTGATGCTGGAGTTAATATCAATGAGCTGGATGCGAATCACGTAACATGCTTCTGAACAGCTCGATCCGAAACCAGTCAAACCGATTTAAGCCAACTGGCGCAGATGCAAATCCTATTGATTTCAAAGGACATTGTTTCCCACTAAATGTGTTTTATTTCACCTCATTCTTAGACCTAGGTAGCTGATGGGAGTTTCAGAAAGGCGAAGTTAAATCAATTAGGAACTAGGAAGTACACTTTGCGGTGGGGGAGGGGGAGAGAACTCCTTTGAAATAAAAGACTTGCTTCTAAATATATAAACGATTAGAATTGGCCTAGGATGCCGGTGAGATCAATAGGATCGAACCTGCATCGAATCAAGCCCACCGTATGAATTGTGTTATGCATCAAGCAGCCTGATTTGTAAAGTTAGAAGGGTTGTGGGGAGGGAACAGTTATTGATTATTTGCACCCAAACAAGAACCATCGTTTATGAAACAGCATTGCGAATAAAATGACCACAGACACCTACTTATCTGAAAGAGCTAAACATTCTCTATTCCCCCCCCCTTTATCTTTCACCCTCCTCCTAACCATATATGGTAGTAAGCCCCACTGATTTCAGTAGGACCTCTAAGCAATGTGGGTCAGAGGACCGAAAAGCTACGTCGCAGGCATAGCTAATGCAGGCCCAGCTCAATTACTCAGGATTCCAGCTTTGTTTTGATTAGTGCTCCACCTCCTCTTCCAGGGAGTTCACTATGAAACTGCAATAGCTTAAAGCTCGATCATAGCTAGAGATGTTGCAAGATCTCCTGTGTGACCCCAACGAAAGTCCCCAACTGTCGCGTGGCTGAAAGTTTTCTCGTTTCCTTCCAACTTCCTTATTGCGTAGGGAAGAAAGGCACAATGCGTTTCAGCTTTTCACACGTAAACGCAAATACATGTCTGGGGGAAATCACGCATACTGAAACAGAAGCAATCGGATCAAAAAGTTACCAACGATGTTTAAAATGCTTTATTCTCTTTAAAAATATGTACAGATCTGAAATACGCTTTATTTTAAAATTTATTTCCCGCAGATATACTCAGGGCCAAATAGAATAACGGTGGAGAGGGCGAGTGAGATGGCCGACTACTCGAGCACCCTGGGGCATTTCCTACCTGCACGTGTTGACAGAGCCGCGAGGATCTTTAAATAGTAGTTAAGGTGTTTGTTTGTTTTTAATTCGGTTGAAAGTCACAGAGTTAGTTCTGTCTGGGGAAAATGGAGACCAAACAAGGTGCGGGGGGGGGGCGGGCGTGGAGGGGGGAGAATGACACATCTATATGGCAGCCTAGAAAATAAAAGCAAAACAAATCAACCAATCTAGAGAGAGGGTTCCCATAAATAATCATAAAAAATAACCAATACACATGGTGTATTTCTGAAGAATGCAAGAAGCGCGTTTCTCCTTTCCTATGAATAACAGACGCGGGTTAAGAAAAGGTCAGGGCGGCTGTACAGCGAGAGCCGAGTGTCCTCAGCCGTGGCTCGTCTGTTTCCCCGAGTCAGTTCAGTAGTCGATCTTGTTGTAGAGCCCATAAAGAGGCAAGGCTGACAAATTGCTGCCTGGGTAGTAAATGGGAGTTGGGAAAGAGAGAGATCTGGCGACTGGCATTCTGAGCAGGGGGTTTTCCCTGAACACCAGGGGCATCCCCACCAGAGTCTGGGCTGAGGCGTGGGCCATATTGGCAGCCTCCAGTTCCGCCGAGAGTTGCCTTTTCCATTTGTTCCTGCGGTTCTGGAACCAGGTTTTCACCTGGGTCTCTGTTAGCTGCAAGCTGGAGGCCAGGCAGGCCCTTTCGGAGCTGCTCAGGTAGCGCTTCATGTCGAAGGTCGACTCGAGCTGGTAGACTTGGCTCCTGGAGAAAACGGTGCGCGTCTTCTTTTTGGCCGAACTCGCCTGCCTGTCCGCGCCGTCCCTTTGTCGGTCCGACGAGGCCGGGGAATTCGGGGGGAAGTGCTTCTCTTTCTCTTCCTTAAAGTCTGGTGGCGATTGGGAAAGAAAAGGTGGAGTCCTCCTCTCCGAGCTGATCGCCGCCCCGGCCCCCTTCGGATTGCCTTGGAGGGGAAAAGAAAATTGTAAGAAGAAAATGGGATCCCCCACCATCAGACAGACACTGCGGAGTAAAAAGAGTAAAACAACAAACCCAAGGTGTAAGTGACTTTGTCCCCTGCCCACAAAACTCCATTCCAGGGCGCCTGCATTTAACTATGCTACTAAGAAAGAAATCAGTCAAATTCACTTCATTTCCAAGTTTAATTCATTCCGTCCTTTACTTTCAAACTATGTAGGGATATAATCTGCCATCTTGAAAACGCACACATATAATCTCCAGGCTTCTCACACGTGAGCAGCCCTTTCATTACCAATTGCTCACGAGTAAGTCTGTTTAGAAGTGCAACCTCTAACATTCAGTCAGAATGCCATTCTGGTTTATAATTCAAAAACTTCGATCCTCTGCACGCGTTTCTTAGGAGTAAATTCCATTGAACTGCATGGGACATACTTCAGAGTAAACCTATAAGCCCCCTATGCACTTTTCAAAAGGGCTGTTCTGTATGTGTGCGTTTTCAAGACGCTTCCTTTCCTACTGAATCTGCGATTCCTCTCATCCAACGGAGAGAACCTGACTTAGATCTTCCGTTTACAATTTGTTTATTCAAGAACGCTGAAGAAAACGAATACTTTTCGTTTCCTCTCCTTCAAGAGAATTAATGAAAGTCCTCATCGTAACAAGTAAGAGCTCGGAAGACGTGGACGGGAAAGGGAGAGGAGAGGTATAATAAAACAAATGTTTTAAAAACAAGACGTTTCCTTAGTCTGTGTGCACCAAATTCAGCAAAGAACCAACTAACAAAGAACTGAATATAATCAAAGCAAGTTCCATCTAAGGTTGTGTCTTGTTTATTGGCAGGAGTACTGACTGCACACAAACACCCATACCGCTGGGCTTCCGAGTTTCCCACCTGGCTACGACCTCTTCCATCCAAGATGTCACCTAAGTTAATGTCACCCCCCGAAAGCCCGGGTGATTAGAAAGACTGCTGTTCAAATAGGACTGTGAATAGCTGCAGAGCCATTAAAACACACCCACACACCCGCCGCTTTCTCCCTAATATATCGCCCGCCACCTGAGTCCATATAATAAGATGCACCTAGACATCATCCTTCCTAATTAGGAAGTAAAGTTTTCGTCTAGTACTTACTGAGACACGTGAAACTGATGGGTTGGTGTTTGTGACACGTTTCTTTAGGACCATGCGAGTCGGGGCAGAAGCAAGCGGGATGTTTCCAGTTGTCCTCCGGCTCCTCTTCTTCGGAGGATACGGACAGGCTCCTTTTCCTGCTCGGCCAGGCTGAGGCTGCCTGCTTGGAGCTGGGCTCCCTGCCTCCTTCCGAGGTGGTGCTGCTGCCTAGGATGGACTGGATGGTAAAACTGGAGATCGGAGCTGCGGCGGGACAACACTTGCTCGGGTCTTCTTTGTTGCTCATCCTGGACTCATAAGAAATAAGAGGAGGACAGCTCTCGCTTTAGAGACACGCTGGGGATGGGTGGTTACGTCTGAGGGTGTGGGGGCTGCCTGGAGGGCTTGGCTACTTCGCCCGGCTTTGGGGGGACCGGTTTTGGGGGGTGTTTTTGGCGTGCCTTGGCAGGTTTTCCCTGAGCTTGCTGAGCCTGAATGCATGCTCCTTTCTCTCTCAGATCTCTATTGATCTCCAGGCGGCGGGGTGGCGTGGCTTCATTTGCATGGAGGTTACATCCGCCTCGGCCAATCACAAGCTGCAAGGCAGCCCCGGAAAGTTTCAAAATTCTAGAACACTGTCAGCCTAGCTGACTTTTCGGGGCCACCAAGCGAAGCCGACCTAATCGGATGGCAGCCCCTCGTTTAAACGGACAAAAGGGAAGAAGAGGGCTAGTTTTGGAAAGCACGGTCTACTTCTAGGAGGGGGTGTGTGTGTGTGTGTGTGTGTGTAAAAATAGGTGGCTTCTTTGATGTGGTTCGAATCCCTCCCCCCTTCATCGTTTAGGACGTCTAGGATGGAATCTGGCTGAATCGACGTGTTCTGAATCTGTGATTCTGAGTAACGAAATGAGGCTTGAGACGATGCCATTGCTTTGTCATCTACAGTGTTTGATTCGCCCAAAAGATTTGCTGAGTTCGGCCGCTTAGGCAGCCAACGTTTAAGTGGAAATGTTTTCATGAGATCAGGGGTTGCGTTCTAAACAAAACTTACTGGCTAGTAAGCTTTTCTGAAACGGGTAGATTTAATGTGAGGTCCTATTGAGAGATGTCAACATTTCAAGAAGCTGTTAAGGAACCCAGCCCTGAGATCTCGATCTCCCTCCCTCCTCCCTCCCTCCCGCCACCCTCCAAGAATACATAAAATCATTCACATATTGCCATACTAGTAGTTGCCCACAAGTAAATATGTTGCTCACGAGTAAAGCATTCCAGTTAACGCAACAGCCCTCGATTTACATTGCAACGCAAAATGTTTCACATCCATGTACGGCTGCACTTCATTCTTAATTAAAAGCGTATGGATCTGCACGCATCTGGGCTGTGAAAGAAGAGTGGGTTGATTTTGCACAGTATAGGGAACCGAGAAATCGTATTTTCCAAAAAGGCATCATTCTAGCATCAGAAAACTGATGACATTGGTTGTGTCATCAGCCTGACCTTTAACCCCGCCCCCCCAATATATCGTCTAGCAATGACAATCAAAAACTGTGGGGTGGGGTGGAAAACTTGTATATGAATGAACGCCAGCGTTTTAGGCTTGCTGTTAAACTCTCAAACCACTGGATAGTCCCTGATTTGCATCCCTTGGGAAAAGGGAGGGGCGGAGAGAACAGCCAGAGCCGCTGCTTTTCCACGGATGGGAGATTGCAGGAGACATGAAAAGGCTACACATATTCAAGTTGTCTGGCGCCAAGCTGCCCAGGCAAGGAACCCACAGCAAAGAATCAATGAGAGCTTGCAATCCAAGCTGAGAAATGCCTTACCGTTCCCAAACTCATGCAGGTACATCTCTAATCTTCCCCATGGGATGCAATCCATCCCGATGGCGCAGGGTTTATTATTATGTTTTTTAAGGAGGGCAAATATAACAATATGCAATTATTTGGGCTTTCTGATAGGAAATTCCTCCCGGTTGTAATACAATCGCCCCGCTTCCTCTGCGCTTGTACATCTTTGATCACGGTCAAAGGAAAGACAAAAGACAAAAAACAAAAACCCACCCCCAAACCCACCTTGCTTTCCAAAAGTCTTCAGAAACGTTTCCCGGGGGGCGGGGCAAAGAGAAGAAGCAAGGTGTAGAAGCGTGATTCGCTCACCAACTTTGGAAGGTGTTTGAAGAGGCAGGATGCAATAAAACTGCTACGATATAGCCTGTCATTGTTGTTTACATAAATCTGTGTATGTATTATGTAGAGGGAGGTGGCAAAAGCCCAGACTGCAGTGCCCTGGAGTTTTGATTTAATTAAGGCCGCTGCTTCCAGCTCTATTGACCTGTGAGGGGAAGTAGCAATTTAGGTTTACCTTTACTGCAAACATGCGGATTTCGGCAGTCATTTGGCGAGCCAAGCTTAATGCATTGTCTATAAAACCTCTACAAAGTGGTTAGTTGGTTCTCAAATGCCCTTCCATTCTTAATTTTTCGGTAGCGGGAGAATGAAGAAGGTTTTGTAGATTCAGGGCCAAACTGCATCCAGATTAGGTATCGATTCAGTTCTGTGTGAGTCGAATTGTTTCGGCTCCAACAACTAATTTGGCAGGAGCTGACTTGTTTAATTCTGTAATCGTGCCTGACCGAGGAGGAGTTTTAAGACGATCGACTACATAGGGTGGGGTGGGCCGTTTCATAACAATTTACAATATGTAATTCCTAAAGTTAAATGGCATTGGCTTGCATACAGCTTTTAAGAATAACACGCCGGAAACAGAACGTGAAAAATCTGGGTTCCAAATCCCTCTCCCACTGCTAGGCTCATGTCCTTACGACTATTTTTTTATGGCTATTTGTTTTCTTTATGATGTGCTTATGATGGTGAAGAGGAGGAGTTATACTGGACATATAAATAAATTGGACTGATTTTTAAGCAGCCCTTCACCGTATTTATGCTCCTTAATAATAATTTGAACGTGATCCGTTTCATCTTTTCTGGAGCGTGTTCTAAGTGCCAGGGAATAGGACAACAACAAAGACCTCAGTGTCTCTGAGCATGTGAAGAACACCTACTGCTCAGTGGGCTCACTCCTATGTGAGACTAGGCAGAGGGGATTCCGCGTCAGGGGGCAACTTCCATTCAGGACGACTAAGCCGTTGTTTGAATGACAGAGCGTCTCGCTAAAGGCCCGCCCCTTTATCTACTGTTTGTAGAAGGCTAACGGAGGCGTGATTGGGCTAAGACTGGGAGGAGTCGGGGTGGGCCTTGTTAATTTCATTAAGGGTCCCCGCATCTTTCACACCCCATAATTCAATCTGAGAAATTAAGCAGCGCGGTATGATTGACAGCAGCCCCATAACCACGGCGGCGAAAGAGTAGGCTTCCTTCGGTGTCCCCGCCGCAACCCCAACTCCGGCCGAACGCTCTCCACGCACGAAAAAAGTCCGCGATAGTTGAAGGCGGGGGAGGGGAAGGGAGGGGCCTGGTGCGAATGGAGCCAGGAGGCAAAGCCCTCCTCTCTCCCGGGCTTGGATCCCCTCGCTGTTCCGGAGCCCTCTCTTGGCCCAGAAGGGTCCTCTTCATAGGGTGATTAGGCCCTTCCTCGCTTCCCCTCCCGCTCCCAAAAATACATAATGAGAGATAAAAGCAAGACTCAGATCGATACAGACAAATGTCAAGACGTTTTCAAATGACATTTTCATTAACTCCAAGCCCCCGTGTTAGGCCCGGCATATTGAATCAAGTGCTTATAAAATAATTAGGGATAGCGAGATGACGACTGAGCAGCGGCACGATCATTCACTCCTTAACTACTAGATAGACTCATTAAGGGGCTAATTGATTAGGGAAAGTGGCCCAGCTCCTCCCCTCCTCGTGCGGGGCAGGTGCTGTCCTGTTTTACCGCATTAACCTTTTCAGTGCTTTTCAACAGGCTCCAGACACATTACAAATGGTCAGCTTTAATCATGATGTCAGCTCATTAACCCGGAAAGACCCCGCACTGAAACACAATGTAAGGGATCGTCCTTCACTCAGCTCTGCAGCCGGCCTAGGCTCCCTCCAAAGCCAGCCCGGAGAGACGCGGGGGGGGGAGGGAGGGGACGAGAGGGGGCAGAGAAAGAAGCGGCCTCCTTCGGGGGCATTAGCAGGCTCAGTCTCGGCCCTGTTCAAGCGCCACACACACCACCTCCCACCATCGTGCTCCAAATTCCTTAATCCGAAGCCCCTCCTGATTTGCACTCCGCATCTACACCCACTAAATAGAAGGCTCTCCCACTCCACACGGTTACTGAAATAAGCAAGAGCGATCGATTCTTTTAAAGCCACTTCCAAACTGTTCTGGACGGAGGGTTGCCAAATTTCCTCCTTCACCCAGCTCCGCAGAGCTCCTTTGCTTTTGACAAAGATGTTGGACGTTTAACAGGTGAACGGTTTCCTGCCAGTTCATCTGCAAGAGAGCTTCCCGCCTACTAAGTTTTTGCCTCTGGCGATGCTCTTACAGCCACCGTGCCAGGAGAATGCTGGCCACCCTTCTCTGACTGTGATTACAACCGAGTAGGGGAAGGGATGTGAAACATTAAACATGTTTTTTATTTACATTTATATTCCGCTCTTCCTCCAAGGAGCCCAAAGCGGTGTACTACGTACTTAAGTTTCTCTCCTCACAACAACCCTGTGAAGTAGGTTAGGCTGAGAGAGAAGTGACTGGCCCAGAGTCACCCAGCTAGTATCATGGCTGAATGGGGATTTGAACTCAGGTCTCCCCAGTCCTAGTCCAGCACTCTAACCACTACACCACACTGGCTCTCAACATAAACATAAACAGTGCAGGCCTGTGACTTTTGACTGCTTGAATCAGAACACCAAATGGCATTCCTCCCTCCCCTCCTCTTTTCCTTCTTTCTATTAAAATCACACCCTCATTGATTCTTTCTTTTCTTTCAAATCTCAGATTTTCTGATGGAAGAGGGTTGCTGGGCTGCCCCTGAGAACTGACTCTTGACTCCGGCCTGCTTCATGGTGAGGCTGCCTTTGAATATTAAGGAGAGCAGCATGAATGTGCAAATTGGGCAAAGAGATATCCTTGAATGTGGTGGCTCTCTTAAATATAAAAAGGGGGACGCAACTGCCCCACTCAACCCAGAAATTGTTAGAGAGCTCAGAAGGGGAGATTTCTTTACCTGCCCCTGCTACAGTGGAAGGGCACAGGTAAGGGAGCACTGCTGTTGTCTGGAGACAGGGAGTTAAAAATAAAATAGTTTATTTAGGAAATCTGTCAGATCTGTCAGAGAGGTAGATTAGACTGCTGTGCTTGGTTGCTGGCTTCATTGAGGAGGAGGAAGAAGGAAGTCTGTCTCTCCAGGTGAGAGAATGAAACCTGAGACTATGAGTCTAACAAAAGGGAAGTAGAGTAGATATAAAGCATGGTCAGAGAGGGAATGCCCTTACTAATGCTCTCTACCCCTAATGCCCCTAGTGGTCAATAGGGTTGCTGGTTTTAAGAGTTGATGCCATGATGCAGGAGCTGCATCTGCAACAGAAATGTCCTTCCTTCCCACTGGTGATGCTGGTGTGTTTCTTTTTGAATGATGAGCCCAATTGGAACAAGCAGTGAACTTCTTGTTCCCCTTGCTATACAAACTGCTTTGAAAACTTGCTTGTTGAAAGGAGATTTATTTATTTTTGTTTGTTTGTTTGTTTGTTTGCTGGACTAAGACAGGGGAGACCTGAATTCAAATCCCCATTCAGCCATGATGCTTGCTGGGTGACTCTGGGCCAGTCACTTCTCTCTCAGCCTAACCTACTTCACAGGGTTGTTGTTGGGAGAAACCTAAGTATGTAGTACACCGCTCTGGGCTCCTTGGAGGAAGAGCAGGATATAAAATGTAAAAAATGAAATAAAATAAATACAGAGCTACAGGGAGCACAGGAGATTGGAACCAAAGATCCTAGAATTTAGTCAAATAATGTGTTTCCAAATGAGAAGAAGGGAGAAAATGGATTTGGGTACCTCAATTGCACTTACCTTGTTATTCCCGATCTGAAGTGCAATGAAGGCTAGAGTAACAACAACCTACGTGGCCTAGTCCCCTGCTAAGTAGACAGAGAGGCACCTTTCAAAGGAGTATTCTCTTATATTATATCAGGGAGGGAGCAACTAGCTCTAATCAACCCCAGAACAGCAACTCTCCAGTGGCTGTTTCTGTCTTGTGTTCCTCCTTTTTGGCTTGAGAGCCCTTTGGGGACATGGTATCAGCTTCTTCTTCAACCACTCTGAGACCTTTTTTAGTTGAAAAGTGGTATATAAATAACAGCAGTAATAATAGTTGCCGATATGAATTCAAGGAGTGGAGGGAAATTCCACTCGTTATTCCACACAATATGGGTGTGTGAACCAGTTTGAGCCTGAACTGGGTTCGAGTCAAACCAGACCGGCCCTCCAAAAAAGGGGGCCAGTCTAAGTTCCAGCTGAATCGGGCCCAGTTCATATTGAACTGGTTCAGCCCGATTCTAGGCACGAACCCATCCCCTGGATGGTTCTAATGAAGTCTGGTGTCCTCTGTGCTTGTGTGGAGGCCTGAACCAGGCCCCCACTAGCTCGGAGTGCTGAGACAGAACATCAACAAAGCCTAGGGGAGCTGCCTTCGGCCCACCACCACCACCACCACTGAGGAGCTATGCCACCACTGTGGCATGTACAATAACATCCTGCCCACCCCACCCTTTTTCAACCCATAGGGTTCCCCCGATGCTTGAAAAGGGGAATCCTTTTCGGATCAAACCAGTTTGATCTGGTTCTAGCAAACCAAATGCCAGCCGGTTCTAATGAACTGACTCACAGACTGGGTGGTTCGGTTTGAATTCAGTTTGAACTCTTAGTTAACAATCTTGCCCTGCTTGCCAGCAGCACACACTTACAGCATCTGACACAATACTAGGCATCATCAATGGCAAATGATAGTAAATTATTATTAATATTTTACACAGTCAGACCGGTGTAAATTATTACTACTACTACTACTATTATTATTATTATTATTATTATTACATTTATATCCCGCTCTTCCTCCAAGGAGCCCAGAGCGGTGTACTACATACTTAGGTTTCTCTTTCACAACAACCCTGTGAAGTAGGTTAGGCTGAGAGAGAAGTGACTGGCCCAGAGTCACCCAGCTAGAATCATGGCTGAATGGGGATTTGAACTCGGCTCTCCCCGGTCTTAGTCCAGCACTCTGACCATAGTAAATAGTAACTGAAGGCCAACTCAGGGGCATAGCAAAGTTGGAGTGAGCCCTGCGACAAAAAGTGAAGATGGGCCCCTGCCCCTCTCCCATCATCTTTGGAGAGGCAGGAGGTGGGAGCAAAGAGCAAGCTGGCATGCAACTGGTGCGGTTCTTTCCCCTCAGTGGCCCAGGGACATTTGTTCAATTATAAGTGCATCCCTGTTGGGCCAAAGGCTGGACCTCCCCCACTCCACACATACACATTTACATGTTGCCTACATCAATATTGCAGTTGGAATTGCGTTTCCAACCAGGATCAGTACACAGTTTTCTCATGCCAGTTGAAAAACCTGAGGAGATGCTACCACATCACCTTTTCACACCTTTCTCCCCTGAGAAAGGTGTGAAA
This sequence comes from Hemicordylus capensis, assembly GCF_027244095.1. Taxonomy (NCBI): domain Eukaryota; kingdom Metazoa; phylum Chordata; class Lepidosauria; order Squamata; family Cordylidae; genus Hemicordylus; species Hemicordylus capensis. The sequence continues at coordinate 262,802,511 of NC_069659.1, forward strand.
GCAGTGACTGTACCAATCCTGTAGCAATGACTGACAGCCAAGTGTCTAGCTTCTCCTTGCAAGGATGATCCTTCACTCTCCCTAAGCACAGGGTTCAAGTGCTGAACTTCTCTCAGGAAGTCCACCTTCCCTTTCAGATACGCTTACATCCTATGGGATGTAAGTCACACCAAGGATGAGCACTGGAACCTGCATTCCGTGCCAAAGAGCATCCTACTCATTCTTTGTGGCAAATTAATACAATCTGCTATTAGTTAAATCAGAAGGAATCATTGCCAAGCACCCTGGATATATATTCTAGTCCAGAGGTTCCAAACCTGTAGGCCTCCAGATGTTATTGAACTATAACTCCCATCATTCCCAGCTACAATTTATTGTGGCTGGGGATGATGGGAATTGTAGTTCAGCCACGTCTGGAGGATCACAGGTTGGGAAGGAACCTCTGTTCTAGTCTAACCCTATGTAAGTTTACTCAGAAGTAAACCCTACTGTGCTCAAGAAGACCTAGTAAATATGTGTAGGAGAGCAATTGGGCAGCCTCATCTTTCTTGCCCTGCTGACATTCTGATGCCTTGACCATAGTCTGGCGATGCTGTGATGTTGTGATGTGATGATGTTTACTCTTAGTTCAGTGGGGCTTACTCCAGTGCCTGACCATCTTCCCTTTTTCTATGTCCCCTAGCTATTGATTTTTGTAGCCTACAAAGAAGGCCGCAATGCAGCTAAAAAGGGGGTTGGGGCTTGTGGATTTCATTACAGGCCCCCTACTTTTCCTCCATAATTGAAGCATTGTTTTCGGGCAAAATAAATATACATAAGGATTGCTTAATGCATTTGATTGACTGCTAATACTTCCAGTGTAGACAGTTTCCTGGTCACACCTTTCCCTCTAGTTTATGACAACCGCCCTGAGCCATTTTGGAAGGGCGGTATATACATCAAATAAATAAACAATAAATAAATAATATATTTTTTGTTAACCAGAGTGAAACAGATTGATATAATATAGGGTGATATAAATGACTCAAGACTGGAACTTGTTTTGCTGCTTAGGCCACCCCTGCTAACTGGGCAAAGAGGCACCTTTTACCGTGGTGATTCTCTTTATTTAGCAGGGGGAGAGTAACTGGCCTATCCACCCACAGCACAGTACTTCCAGTGACTGTTGCTGGTGTGTGTCTTAAGTTTCTTTTTAGAATGTGAGCCCTTTGGGGACAGGGAGCCATCTTATTTGTTATTTCTCTGTGTAAACCGCCCTGAGTCATTTTTGGAAGGGCGGTATAGAAATCGAATGATGATGATGATGATGGTGATGATGATGATGATGATGATGATGATGCTATTCTGGTAAAAGCCATGTGTGTTGGGTGGCATTAATAATAAATAAAATGTTTTATAAAGCACTGTGATGCATGCTCAACGTGGTTATAAAATATACCTATTGCTATTAATCAGGTATATTTAATATGTAAATTTGTGAAATGTTTTAACACTTGCATGCTGCAAATAGAAACACTTGCAAATAGACCTGGGGGAGAGAAAGGGAAAAGTCAAACTGTGCTGCACAACAAGCCTCTGTTCAGTTCAGACATCGGATTCGAAGTCAGGTCTCCCAGTCTGATTGCCCTTGACCACACTCATTTAGGCACACTGAGGTGAAAGTAAGCCCCATTAAATATTTTGGGCCTACTTGCTTCTGAGTAAACATCGGCCACATTCGCACATAATGTGAAGTTTGACGAACCCCAATGTTCATCCACCTGCAGCCAGGCAACCTCCGGTTTCAGGGTAGGGGAGCCACTCCCTCTTCGTTGTCTGCTGAGGCCGCATTCCAGCAAGCTCCATTGCCCTAGTATCGCCAGACTGTGGTCAAGGCATCAGAATGGCAGCAGGGCAGCAGCCATTGGCCATGATCTTCAAGGGGCATGCTGAGCGTGATCTTGCCTTTTCAGAATGAATGGACTGCCCACCTTTGGCAGAGAAAGGGCATTTAAATCCCTTTAAATGCCATGCAAGCCCTTCTTCTGACAGCAATTGCACTGCCCCGCTATTAAGAACCCTGCACCAAAACAGTCTCACACAAGCACAATTGCTGGCAACCGGGGTGGGGCGCGGAATGCTGAGGGGCACTATTTTTTTGTTACTCCAGGAAGGGATCATGCCCACTTCCTAGGATGTATATGAGGGAGGGCAAAGGATCCTAGGGTTTGGTCCACTGTGAACAAGGATGATCTTGTGATGGCCGAACCTGACAAAGCACTCCAGGGACACCAAACCACATTCCTGCCCCCATGTCAGCTTGCTGGTTGGAGATTAGCCCTCTCATGAGAAGGCCAGTCCACTGAGGAGGACCTGAGGCTCCAAGACCTTTGGACCTCCATCAAACTGTGCTCCCATGAAGTAGGCCAGCCAAATAAAGTGGGGTCTGTTTGCATGGGGCCCCCTGTTCTCTCTGGTTAATAATATAACTTTGACACAGTGACCCTCTTCTCTACAGGCAACTCTTTCATGTACCCAAAGGGGAATTTGCTGTTCCAAGTGTCCAGACGGTCCTGGCATTAGGGAATCATGGAAGAGGGGAACCCCAGGAGTAGGATCTCCATTGGCAGAGGGCCTACTTGGATGGCTTCTTTGTGGCCGTCACCAAGACAGGGAGAGGTGTTGCCAGGGTACCCATCACCATGGATTGCTTGTGCTGAGCAACCAGACTGGGTGGCATCTGCCGTCCGGCCTTCATGTGAGTCTCTATGGCTTGACACTCTCCTGAGAGAGCTGTCCATGGGAGAAGGGCTATAATTGCACATTATTAGCAATTCTGCCCAGTCCCCCTGTCCTTCTGGATGTTTCTTCTCATGAGTTATGAATGGAGATCCCCATAGCCTTCCACTCTCATGAGAGAGTAGTCTGCTCCAGAGCAGCATCCATCATCATCACAGAGGAGGAATCTCTCTGGTCACTCGAGGCAATGCTCCTCCTGCTGGATGGTTCTTCTCATGAGTAAGTCTAGGGTCTGCATGTATTAACCCAAGGCCAAGGGGCTGGGCCTGTCTTCCCCAACTCTATTGTAAAAAAAAAAATAGCCATTCTTGAATTCCTGGGTGGGGCTCCCTTTTAAACCCAACCCTGGAATCACTGCCCTGCCATATGTTATCTTCCTAGTGATGTAATCAGGTTGCCTAATTTTTGGTGCCACCATGACTGCATGTACTTGTGAACATACTTCTTTATTGACTCATTTCCAGAGAGCAAAGCACATAGTGCCTGGCTTGCCATCCCTTCCCCTTTCTCTCCTGATTGCCAGGAGGTTGGGGGGACAAGAGACACAGTGGGAAGAGAGCATGCCCCCATGTGAAATGTTCTATTTGAAAGGCTTAGTAGCTTGGGATGGGACATAGCGGCATCTCTGTTGCTGGGCAATGGTTTGAGTAGCTCGGAGACAGGGGGCAGGGCAAGTGCTTGGAGAGGCAGCAGGCATGGAGTGGGTGCACGTCTGGGCCACCCTCTCTTTGATTTCAGTTCCAAAAACAGCACAAAACCGTGGTTATGGTGGCATCTGCGTTCAGATGCAATGCTGCCACCCCAAACCTCAGGTAGGAGCTGCAAAACTCACTACAACCCAAAGGTTCAAATTGGAGTTTGGTGAAGGAATCAGCAGGTCACTTTTGCCACAAAACTTGTTGTTTCACATATTCAAACATACAGGAATTCCAGCCTCTGCCCCATTTAACTGCACTTTCATGTTACATGCAAATGGGGCCATATTTAGGATTGCACTGCGTGCTCCTCATTGCTGCTCTCAGTAGTTGAGAAGGAACATCTAGTATATTAATTCTCCTGGGTATGCCTTAGAATGTACGTCCCGGGGCCCAGCTGATTGGCTCGGCGGTGGAGGCACCTGATTGGCTAAGACGCACCCAGGAGAATTGGCTGGCCGGTCGGCCGCAGAGGCATCCATGGTGGTGGCAGGTCTGGCCGGGGAGGCGATGCGGCAGCGGCGGGCCCAGCTGTGGATGCGAGGCGGCGGCAGTGGGCGGTGGGATGTGAGGCGGCGGGCCTGACCATGGATGCGAGGCGGCAGCGGGCCCGGCCGTGGATGCGAGGCAGTGGTGGGCCCGGCCGTGGCGGCAGCTGGGGACTGGGGCAGGTGGGAGGAGAGATAGCTGGCCCCAAAGAGTTCACAGATGCTCTGTGCGGGGGTCAGCTAGTTGGATATATATTCCTGCATGGAGAGTGAGGATTAAGTGGTCCTTTTAGCCCTACAGTTCTAGAATCTGATACTTTTTATTAAGTGAAAAGAGAGAGCATCTTGATCTAAAATCCAAAATAGACATAAGGGTGAGAGAAAGGAGGAGGGGAGCATATGTAATTGGTAGGGGTTAAAAGTGAAACTGAGTTGTCGGTTTCTAATCTGGTTACTTTCCCATTAGATTGTGCAAGTATCATATCTCTAGCATCAGCCCTTCATGTTGCCTTCTCCAAAAAGGAAAGCACATTTCCCCCAGCTGAGTTTCTCCATTCCAGCCAATAAATATAAAGTGTGCCGTTGAGTCAATGTTGACTTCTGGCGACCACAGAGCCCTGTGGTTGTCTTTGGTAGAATCAGTAGGGGTTTACCATTGCCATCTCCTGTACAGTATGAGATGATGCCTTTCAGCATCTTCCTATATTGCTGCTGCCCGATATAGGTGTTTCCCATAGTCTGAAAACATACCAGCAAGGATTCAAACCGGCAACCTCTGGCTTGCTAAACAAGTCATTTCCCCACTGCACCATTAGGTAGCCTTCCAGCCAGTAAACAACTGAAATAATAATCTCTAGTGCCTGTAGTTTCCCAATGGTCCCCTTCTCCTCCCATCTGACTTTAGGGCTTGTCGGTATGAAAGACAATGAAGATGAAAATATATATGGAGAAAAGGGTTTTCTCCTTCCATGCATTTGAATGCAGACTAAGACAATAGAAGTAAGCAAGGAGTGAAGTGGTGCTCTTTAAGGCAAGTAAACAGAGAAGCTGAGAATAGAGTTTAGATGTAGGAACAGAAGGCCTTGCTGGATCAAAGCTAGGACCCACCTAGTTTAGTACTCATGGTTACCAGTCAGCTGCTTCTAGAAAGTCCACAAGCAGGGCATGAAGGCAGCAGTCCCCATTTTTGTCTCCAGCATTTGGCATTCAAAGGGAGTACTGTACTGCCTCTGAACATGAAGGCTATATCATGGTTAATGGCCATTGATAGACCTGTCTTCCATGAGTTTGTCTTATTGAACTTGGAAACCATCTAAAGCAGTGGCTAACCCTCTGTCTTGCAGTGAATTATGCCTTGTGTGATCTCTTTTGTCTGTCCTGTCCCTCCTGCTAATCTGCCTGCTGGTTTTAGTGTTACGACTGCTTGAAATAAGTCCTCTTTATCCACATGCTGTTCCTCATTTTTAAAATCTCCATCATTTACCCATCACTAAGTCACGTCTTCTTTTCCTTTCCTTTCTTTTTTCCTAAGTGAAAGAGCCCTAACACAATAGGGTTTTTTTCCTTGTAGAGAAGATGCTTCGATCCCTCGGTTGGCTGCCAGGGAGCGGGCGTTTTTTATGGTTGCGCCCTGTTTATGGAATAGCCTCCCCAGTAAGGTTCTCCTGGCTTCAGTACTTTGTTCTTTTAGATGCCAGGTAAAGACCTTTTTGTTCACCCAAGCCTTTTAAATTTTGTTTTTTTGGATTTGATATGATTTTAAAATTAATTTTAAAATGAGTTTTTAAGCTGCTTTGTATTGTATTTTGTATTTTATTTTATTTTATTATTTTATTTGTTATGATTTAATGTGTTATGTGTTTTTATTGTATGATTTAATCCTCCGTTGTGAGCCACCCAGAGAACAATTTGTTATAGGGCAGCTAACAAATAAAGTTGGTTATTGCTGTTGTTGTTATCTATTGATTCTTAATAGGGCTGTGCATCAAACTGGAACAATAAGAGTGTGACTCTTATTACACTCTTAGCCTATCAAGCCACTCTGAGCCTATCAGAAAGAGTGGCATATAAATCCAACAAATAAATAAATAATCAGATCAGATTCAAAACAGTTCCTATCAGCAACATTTTCATCATTTTGGTTTTGATGCAAACTTTCTACTATTAGCACTGCCCAATGTGATATTTTGGGGCTATTCTCACGGTCAGCCAAAATTGGGCTAGGAGAGTCTAGCCTGATTTTGGCTGATCGTGTAAACCAATGGGCTCACAGGCAAGCCCGGTGGCTTACAAGTGGCTAGCCCTTTTTTTTAGACCTCCACAAAGCCCAGATTTGCGGCGCAAGCGCTCCGCAAACCCGGGCTTTCCGATCATGAGTAGCCGTGGTGCGGCTCTGTGCCATGACTACTTATGAGTAGACCCCTGGAGGGGAGGCGAAAAGCCACCTCCTGGCTCTGGGGGTTTCCCCAGTATGCCCTGCGCGCTTGCGCAGAGCATACTGGAGCTTCCGGGGGGCGCGCAGCCCCCGATCTCCCCAGCCCCCACCGGCTCCGTCATGAAGCCGGCAATCGTGTGGGTGGCCGATCCAGCCACCCAGGGCTCCCTCCCCGCTCGTGTGCAGGGAGAGCGGGCTTAGCCCACTCTCCCCATGCACACTCCAAAACCGGGTCTCATGATCAGTGAGACCCGGCTCTTTCAGTATTGTATCCAGCTATATCAATCAAACCTATCCCATGTTCATGCTTTCATGCTGCTTTTCTTTGTTGCTGATGCCACAGAACTTGATTCAATTGTCATTGAATCTGGTGTTATGCCATATATGGATAACATAAAATATTGCAGTGGGGAGAAAACAGTTCTGTGATTGACATCCTTGCTGCAGAGCAATGCTTCTTCAGTCTTACAGCTGCTCGAAGCATGCTGCGACTGGTTATCTCCCTTCCAACCACAGTACATGGGGTGAAGGTCAGAGGATTGTATATACTTGGATGCTTTTATGCCTGTGCCCATAATACTCTGCCTCCTTCTCAGGCATCTTGGCACATGTATCAGCTTACACTTTGAGCGACAAAGTCCTCCCAGAAGTCACTCACCTTCAAGCATCCAAGTAAAGCAAGGATCTAAGCAAAGCAGAAGTGTGATAAGAGGATGGAAGAGATGCTTCTCAGAAACATGGACACTTCTACATGAAATTTATTTAGCAGGGGAAGAACAACTGGCCCTATCCAACTCCAGCAGAGTATCCCTCCAGTGGCTGCTGCTGGTGTCTATCTTATGTTTCTTTTTTCGTTTGTGAGCCCTTTGGGGGGTAGGGAGCCATTTTATTTTATTTATATCTGTGTAAACTGCTCTGGGAACATTTGTTGAAAACGGATACATAAATATTTGTAGTAGCATTAAGCGCTGAGAAGGGTCCACACCAACACTAAGAAAGGCCTGTTATGCCTGAAAGTTTTATCCCATTCTGACTTACAATAATATTTTAATAGACATATTGATTTCCCATTATTTCATATGGTCCATTATATTCTATTGGCCAATGCATTGACCCAGTACTGTACTAATACATCAAAGGATTCAATCCAGGTTGGTACAATTATCAGTTGCATTATTTGTGCATTGTATTAGAATCAGATTGAATCCAATAATTTCATCCACAAGCAACCCCAATTCCTACCCTCTGTCTCTTGCTCTTTAACTCACTAACTGAGCAAAAAGGCACCGTTTAAAAGTGGTGATTCTCTTTATTTAGCAGAGGGAGAACAATTGGCCCTATCCAGCCCCTGCATAGCTCCAGTGGCTGTTGCTGGTGTCAATCTTATGTTTCTTTTTTAGATTGTGAGCCCTTTGGGGACAGGGAGCAATTTTATTTATTTATATCTATGTAAACCACTCTGGGAACTTTTGTTGAGAAGCAGTATATAAATATTTGTAGCAGTAGTAGTAGAAATCAGTTACTAATCTGATTTATTTGTTGTTTCTCTGTGCAAACCGCCTTGAGCCATTTTTGGAAGGGCGGTATAGAAATCAAATAAATAAATAAATAATCTGTAAGATTACCTATCCTCTTATCTCATGCCTGCTGAATTTACATAGAGACTTTAGTGAGGAACTCTGTTAAAAGCTTTTTGGGAAATGAAGTTCATAATATATACATGCTTATATGTATGTGTGTGTTTGTAGATATAGAGATATGTTCTATGCATGGGTGTGGAGTCTGGAAGGTTGTTGAAATAGAGCTTCTTTTTTTCAGAAGCCATGCTGATTGTTGCTTAACAAGGCTTGTTCTTCTCTGTTTAACATTGCTAGCATGAATCATGGTTGACAATTATTTATTTAATCTAACAATAAATCTAACAATAAAAATAAAATTGATTTAGCTAGCTAGCTAGCACATTTGTATACTGCCCAAAACTCTGGGCAGTTTATAACAGAACAATACAGATTAAAACAAAATAAAAAGTTAAAATATTACAACAATTTAAAATTTAACATAACTTTAAAACTGTAAAAATTGTAATCTAATTAAAGGTCTATGTGAACAAATGTATCTTTAAAGATCTTTTAAAAGTTGTCAGAGATGGGGAGGCTCTTATTTCAACAGAGAATAGTGCATTCCAAAGTCTTCTCTTCCAACAAAGAAAGCCTGTCCCTGAGTAGCCACTTGACAAGCTGGTACAACTGTAGACGGACCTCTCCATGGGATCTCTATGGGTGGTGATGTTCATGGCAAAGAAGAAGTTTTATTAAATACCCAGGGCCTAAGCTGTTTGGGGCTTCATAGCTTAAAACCAGCACCTTGTATTTTGCCCAGAAACTTGTCAGCAGCAAGTATAGCTCTTTCAGTACAGGAGTGATATGGACTCTCCAAGCAGACCCAGAGACCAACCTAGCTGCTGCATTCTGTACCAACTGCAGTTTCCGGACTCTGCCCAAAGACAGTCCTACATAGAGAATATTGCAGTAATCAAGACTGGAGGTTACCAGCAGTACTACTGTTCTGAGGTCCTTCATCTAGAGAGAAACAGATGGGGACAGAAGTCTGTGATTTTCTCACTTCCCCTTAAATCCATTTTTTTTAAAAAAAGGTTAGCTGTCTGCCATCCTCCAGGAAGGAGATCAACTTAAGTAACAATTTTTATATTTTTATTAGCAGATTAACAATTGCACACTTGAGTTATTTAAGAACTCATAGGTGTGTGCCATCTGGCTGGGTTAATTGGTCATATTGAATGTGTAAATGAGCCTTAGAACTTCATTTCTTGCCGCCTCTATTTGACATTGTCCAACAGGTACCATCTTTGGGGGTGGGGAGATTCAGATGTGAATATCTGAGGTGAGTCTCATGATCAGTGAGACTCGCCGTAAGGGAGTTAGTGGGGGGAGTGGGCTTAGCCCACTCTCCCGGAGATGATCAAAGCAGTAGCCCTGGGCGGCTAGATTGGCCACCCACACGACTGCTGGCTCCATCATGGATCTGGTGGGGGCTGCAGGGATTGGGCGTCACATGCCCCCCAGAAGTTCCAGGATGCCCTGCATGAGGCAATACACAATTTTTAAAAACCCCACGGTTAATGTAGCGCTCACTCGGTTAACCTCATTTTAGGTGAGGGTGACTTCATTGGGTTACCCGCTTTGAGGAAACTGGGCTCGCCTGCAAGCCCAGTGCTTCTCATGCTCGCCCCAAAGCGGACTAGGCTCCCTTGGCCTGCTTTGGGCCAACTGTGAGAATAGCCTCTCTCTTTAATTTATCTTGCTGTGAAGATTGATGCAAAAAAATTATTTAGGGTTTTTGTAGCCTCCCCATCCTCCTTTGGAAGCCTTCACATGTTTGTCATCTAATGAGAGCTGGTCTTGTGGTAGCAAGCATGACTTGTCCCCTTAGCTAAGCAGGGTCCATCCTGGCTGCATATGAATGGAAGACCACATGTGAGCACTGTAAGATATTCCCCTCAGGGGATGGGGATGCCCTGGGAAGAGCAGAAGGTTTCGAGTTCCCTCCCTGGCTTCTCCAAGATAAGGCTGAGAGAGATTCCTGCCTCTAACCTTGGAGAAGCCTCTGCCAGTCTGTGAAGACAATACTGAGCTAGATAGACCAATGGTATGACTCAGTGAGGGTATTCTCACGATCACTGTAAAGCAGGCGAAGGGAGCTTAGCCTGCTTTCCAGTCATCGTGAGACCCAATGGGCTGACAGGTGAGTCTGGTGGTTCCCTGGTGGCTAGCCTGCCAAAGTAGCCCTCCCCTTAGCCCAGGTTAGCGGAGTGAGTGCTCCACTAACCTGGGCTTCCTGATCATGTATTGCTGCGGTGCGGCTCCACACCAAGGCAACACATGAGGAGATCCCCGGCCGGGAGGCTGCAAGCAGTCTCCTAGGCTCAGGGGTCTCTCCAGCATGCCCCGCGCACTCACAGGAGGCATCCTAGAACTTCTGGGAGCCGTGCAGACCCCGATCCCTGCAGCCCCTGCTGGCTCCGGGACAGAGCTGGCAGTTGTATGGGCAGCTGATCTGGCTGCCTGGGCTGCTGCCTTGATCGTCTGCGGGGAGAGCTGGCTGAGCCTGCTCTCCTCACATAACCCCCTCCAGCGGATCTCACTGATTGTGAGACTCGCCTCAGTATATGGCTGCTTCCTGTGTAATGGTCCTACAACCTTCCTAGCTGTTTTCTTATTTCTAATGTATTTGAATAATTGTTTATTGATTTAGTAACTTCTTTTTTTCTTTCCTTGCTAACACTTTTTTGCCAGAATTTGTGCTCCTTTTCATTTTTCTTATTTGGTTAGGACTTCTGCTTTTTATGGAAGGCATCTTGATTTCTACAATTTTCTTGACTCTGCCCGTTAACCACACTGGCATCCTTTTGGACTTGTTTGCACTTTTCCTAATCTGTGATATACATTTTATTTGAACTTCTATTATGGTGGTTTTAAATAACCTTCAAGTTTCCTGAAGGGACTTGGCCTTCCTGACCCTCCATTTTAATGAATCCTCTCATTTTGGAAAAGTTTCCTCTTTTGAAATTAACTGTGACTGTGTTGGAGTTGGTGGGCAAGTTTCCTCTGACATATATCTTGAATTTAATAGCATTGCAGTCACTATTCCCAGATGATTGTACAATACTTATATCTTCCATTAGATCCCGAGAACCACTCAGAATTAAATCCAGGATCTCCACCACCTTTTTCATTGCCTGAATGCTCATTTAACCAGCCTGTGAGAAGGCAGTTGAACTTGCCCATTATTACATTTCCTCTCTGGTTGCCTTCCTGGTTTATTTCTCCAAGATCAGCCTCAGAGTCAGAGAGGTGAAAAGAACATTACCCACATGTTTGCATTTTGGAGCCTGGTACTTCCACCTACAATGGAAGGAGTTTGTTTTTCCTATGTTTTCTAGCTTATCTGGTTCCATGCCCTCTTTGAAATAAACGTCAACACCATCTCAATACCCTCTTCCCTGTCTCTGTGTTCAGTGGCAGAGGACATACTTTACACACAGAAAATCCCAGGTTTGATGCCCAGCCTTCCCAGTGAAAAGATCTATGATAGCAAGAAAATTGTCTTCTGGAAGCTTTGGAAAGTGACAACATCCTGCGTATAAACTCCCCCACTTCTAGATTTCCTTTGACTTGTACTGCCAGGGAAGATGAGCTGGCATCTATGAAAATGATGGGGAGAGGGACCATAGTTCATTAGAAGAGCACATGCCCTGCACACTGGGGATCTCACCTTCACTCTCTTGCCTGCCTCAACCAGAAGGATCCTAGCAGGAGGACTTCTGCGCCCCTACAGAGGTCAGACACAGAACAAACAGCATCCCAGTTGAAGAGCATCCCTGGCCCTCTTCCATTGGTTCAACTTTTGAATACTTTTTTGTTTTATTACAGTTTAGAGAGCTTTCTTGGCTTTAATGAACCATCTGTATACATGATTTATCCCTATCATATAAGAAAATCTGTTTGCACACAGGGATCTGTAAATCTGTATACATTTCATGCAATATTTCAGCAAATAAAGCAAATTTGGTTGCTCTAATTTTATAGAAATAAGCTTCTTGATTTAAAGTAAAAGTAAAGTTGTGCCTTCGAATCAGTTTTGACTCCTGGCAACCACAGAGCCATGTGGTTTTCTTTCGCAGAATACAGGAGAGGTGTACCTGCCATCTCCCGCGCAGTAGGAGATGATGGCTTTCAGCATCTTCCTCTATCACTGCGGCCCAATATAGGTGTTTTCCATAGACTAGGAAACACACCAGTGGGGATTTGGACCAGCAACCTCTTGCTCCCTAGGCAAGTGATTTCCCCACAGCACCATTAGGTGGCTTAGCAATAATTGAAATGCTTGGCAAATGCCTACCCACCCAAGTCTAGCTTCCCAGGCACTTGTTTGAGCTGTTGCCCTTCAAGCTACCACTGCCTCCACAAGTCCCACCATCAGTCAGAATAAGCAATGCTGGGTCAGACAGAAGAATGTCCTAATTCAGTACAAGACGGCTTCAGATCTTAAGTTCTCTTTTGGTATTCAGAGCTCCAGTCTCACCCCCCACCCCAAAGATTGGTATTGAGGCTTCTGGCAGGAGGATTTAAAGGCCTATACATTGGTTGTCATCTCACATGCAGCTTCCTTTCTATGCCACTGATGTTTTTAAAATGTCTGTTATTTGTTCATTGCCAATTTCTACCGGGATTCCACTTTGACGACCTGAAGCACTGACAGCATCATGCCTGGAGGATGATTCTTCCCCGGCTGGATGCACCCCAGCTCTTCTGGCTTCCCCCCAGAAGATATTTTAAAAGTGACTTTACAGCCCTTTGTGATAACTACTATGGCTACTGTTATAAATATTTATATACTACTTTTCAACAGAAGTTCTCAAAGTGGTTTACAGAGATAGATAAACAGATAGTTCCCCCTATCCCAAAAGGCCTCACAAACTAAAAACAGAGGAGCAAAAGAAAAAGTAAGGTAGACATCAGATGCTGTGCTTGAATTAGATAGGGACCATTGCTCCCCACCTGCTAAATTTTATTCATTCATTCATTCAATTTATATACTGTTCCAAATATAAGAGAATATATACCTTTCCCTAAATATAAGAGACTCATTATCACTTTAAAAGGTGCCTCATTGTTCAGTCAGCACAGAGATCAGCAGTCCAAACAGCCTAGTTTCATGGTAGTTCAAGTGGAGCGTTTCTCACAGGCTCAAATTGTCCCAAAAACGTTCTGCAGGACCTAACAAATCTAAACCCTTTCTCCTGAACCTTCATCACATCTCGTATGCTTCTACCTTGCTCTGCACCCTTCTTTCCCTCATCTATCATGTCTGTTTTAGATATTAAGCCTTCAGGTCAGGGAATCATATAATGTGGTGACACTATATAGGGTTTACAAAGGTGTAACTTGACCAGGGGCTCAAGGTTGACTCAGCCTTCCATCCTTCCGAGGTCGGTAAAATGAGTACCCAGAATGTTGGGGGCAAGATGCTAAATCATTGTAAACCGCTTAGAGAGCTCCAGCTATAAAGCGGTATATAAATGTAAGTGCTATTGCTATTACTGCTACCCACCTCAAATCTTTGGGAGAGTGCATAAAACAATGAAATAGCCCAACATCTAGGTAATGTGTGTCCCACTAAATATAAATTTGGAGAAGGAAACACCCCCCTTTATTTCATTTTTAACTTTTCAGGGACTCTCCCACTCATAAACTTTCAGGTATCCCTGGCAGGATCCATCCCAGAGTAGCCATACACTCATCAAGGGCAGTTTGAGATAGGCTGGGGATATTTGTTCATCTTTGCAGAAAAGCATGTAACTGTTGAATTTTTCATCTCTGGGGATACATGAGCATAGCTATTCAGTTTATAGTCTGTATCAGAAGGAAGAGATCTGTCAGAATAAGAAGAATAATTAAAAAAAAAAAAAAAAACCCTGCATGTTTTTCTCTGTCTCTCCTTCCCACAAGAAAAGAAAGATGCACCAACATGTTCCATTAACCTACAATTAGGAGAAGTGATGCAAGGGACCAGGCCTTTAAAAAGGAACTCTAGAATCCTTATTCCTAGCTATAGCCTTTGCTCCGTCCTAACTATTCATATTTGTATTGTCACCTCCCACCACCTCATCCATAAATAATAAACATGCACTGAAGGAGTGGGGGGAGGACCCCTATAACCCTCCCAAATTACCCTGACTGTGGGCGCAGAAGGATTGTTGAAATCCACTCCAAGGTAACTAATTCAGATCTTTGGCATGCCTGGTAAGAGCTCGAACAAATGCGTAGCCAGGAGGATCCTTATCACTTTCCCTCTTTTACTGTTTTGGCAAGAGCTAGTGTGGCATTGTGGTAAGAGTGTTGGTTGGATGAGGACTGGGGAGACTTGGGCTGAAATCCCCATTCAGCCATGAAAACTCACTGAGCCAGTCACTTCTCTCTCAGCCTCATCTACCTCACAGGGTTCTTGTGGGGATCAGACATAAGCATGTACACCACTCTGGACTCCTTGGAGGAAGAGTCAGGTATACAGTAAATAAAATAAAATAAGTTAGTATAGAAAAATGCATGAATGAATTTGGGACTTACTTAACATCATTGCTGAAGAATGATGCAGGATGGGTTCAAGTCCCACCTTAGCCACAGACTGCGACTACTACGGATATTTGTATACCACTCTTCCACAAAATTCTCAGAGTGGTTTACATAGAAAAATAAAAAATACATAAATAAATAAGATGGTTCCCTGTCTCCAAAGGGATCACAATAAAAAAAGAAACATAAGGCAGACACCAGCAACAGCCACAGGAGGGGTGCTGGGCTGGGGCTGGATAGGGCCAGTTGTTCTCCGGTGGCTAAATCTTAGAGAATCACCACTTTAAAAGGTGCCTCTTTGCTCAATTAGCAAGGGTTATTGAGGTCCTTGGGTGACCTTCATTAAGTTGCCATCTGTCACTGAGCTCCCCATCTGAACCATAGGAATTAGCAAGGATCTCTCTCTCTCTCTCTCTCTCTCTCTCTCTCTCTCTCTCTCTCTCTCTCTCACTCACTCTCACTCTCACTCTCTTTCTCTCCCTGTTGCTCTAAAACAGGCCTGCTCAACTTTGCCCCCACCCCAGTTGTTTTTGGACTACAACTCCCATAACCCCCAGCCATAGTGTCTAATGGATAGGAATGATGGGAGTTGTATGCCAACATCTGCAGGAGGGCTGAAGTTGAGCAGGCCTGCTCTAAAAGCAGAAGACTATCCAGCCAGTAAAGCATTTTTTCAAATTAATAGTCCGATCCTATGCAGAGTGTCTTGAAATACTATGTACACTGTTTTAAGAATAAATATTATTGAACTCAGTGGGAAACAGTAAGCATTATTGAACTCAGTGGGGACTCAGTGGGACTCAGACACTTTTGAGTAAACATGCCTGGAATAGGGATGCATGGCTACAATCCTCCTGAACCTATTTTACCCTGGAGAACGTCCTGTTGAAGATATTAGACCAGCCCTGCTCAACATAAAGCCTGGGGGACAGATCTGGCCCATGGGGACATTTTTAATGGCCCAAGTAGCCAGCAACAGCACGAGCTCCAAAATTTGGCATTTGGGTGGGGCTAGAACAGTGGGTGCCCACTGACTGAGCAAGGACAGGGCTTATTTTCTGGTCACTATCCTTGGTTAAAATTGTGGGCCAGTGGTGGGAGGGAAGGACCCACAACTAACTAGTAATTAGCACTTACATTTATATACCGCTTTATAGCCGGAGCTCTCTAAGCGGTTTACAATGATTTAGCATATTGCCCCCCAACATTCTGGGTACTCATTTTACCGACCTCGGAAGGATGGAAGGCTGAGTCAATTACTTTAATATGTATCTTTATCATTAATTGTACTGCAATAATCCATGCACTGAAAATTGACTTTGGCCCCCACATACGTCATCATGGTTGTTTCTGGCCCACTGGGATGTTTGAGTTGTGCATCCCTGTATTGTACACCAGCGTGGTGTAGTGGTTAGAGTGCTGGACTAGGACTGGGGAGACCCGAGTTCAAATTCCCTTTCAGCCATGACACTTGCTGGGTGACTCTGGGCCAGTCACTTCTCTCTCAGCCTAACCTCCTTCACGGGGTTGTTGTGAGGAGAAACTTAGGTATATAGTACACTGCTCTGGGAGGAAGAGCGGGATATAAAATGTAAATAAATAAAATAAAATAAAATAAAATAAAATATTAGACCTTTCATCCCAATCAACATGAATAAGGTTGATGTTAAGATTTCCAACACATTCACCTAGAAGGAATAGCTATTGAAATGTAAAAGACTTTCTTCTGAGTAAGCATGCATATAATTGCACTGTGAGGCTGCACACTGACTTGGGAGTAAGTCCCAAGACTCAGTAGGAATTACTTATGAGTAAACATGCCTAGGCTCAAGCTGCCATGCTCACACTTATGCATTTGGGCTTGGAAGTAAACAAATCCCATTTAAATCAATGGGGCTTTCGTAAGATCCTATTTAAATCATGGGAGTTGAAGTGTAGGGTCTACAGGGCTTCTGTGAAAGCAGTGTAGAAGAGGGGCTCCAATGCACTTTGTTGGGGAGCGGGTGGGATGACCTGCTGAATTTCCAGTCTCTGCTTGACTAACAAGCAGAAAGTTGCCGGTTCGAATCCCTGCTGGTAGCCCGCTATATCAGGCGGCAGCGATATAGGAAGATGCTGAAAGGCATCATCTCATACTGCTCAGGAGATGGCAATGGTAAACCCCTCCTGTATTCTACCAAAGAAAACCACAGGGCTCTGTGGGCACCAGGATTGGAAATGGACTTAAGGGCACACTTTACCTTTGCCTTACACACTAGAAATCCCTCTTTGCTTTAATTAGCCTAGTGGTGTGGTGGGTGTTCTCACTTTAGGAATTGGCCAGTAGACACAGTAGCAATCCAGGGATAAGATTCAGTAGCCCTGTTCAGACATTGTGTTGTTTCAGGGAACATCTGTACACTGAAACAACACTGTACACTGATGTATAGTGAACATCTGTACACATGTTTTTGTGTGTATGATTGTACCTGTATTCATGTTTTAAATAACCTGCTCCCGGTCCCTCAAATGCCTGCCCCAGACAGGAAGTGGACTGCTGTACCTGAGTTCAGTATAATCTGAGAATAACTATTGGTGTACAGAGTACACTCGTCGTGTGCAAGTGCTGAACATAAAAGGCGAACAGAGCAATGGCATTCTTAGAACAGAGCACAGGGGAATAGTTTCAATTGAATGGGAGTGGCGGCCAGAGGTTCACATGTATTTTGGAGCCTGGACCTAAAGGCTTTTGGAGCCCCCCCCCCCCCGCCCAATCCCAGCTTTTGAGCCCCCACACAGGCCTTTAACATATTCCCATCCCACATATTTCTTTCTCCACTCCGCCCCCCTCTGTCTCTAAAGCACCCTACACACTCAGCTGCTGAACGCAGTGTGGGCTAGCAGTGACCACACCACCACCACACCACTGAGGACAGACTAAAGAAGATTTGGGGGCCCCAAGGGGTGTGGGGCCCCCAAAGTCCAGGGGTAAGAGTGCCACTGGTGGGGATAAATGTCCCTGGGCCCCTGGGGGAAGGGGACCACTGGCTGGGTGACAGTTTGCTCTTAGCTCACCCGGGGCAGCATTGGGACAAAAGGTGCACCCTCCCCCTTTGAAGGCGGGGCAGTGGCCCACCTTCACCTTTTGTCCCGACGCCTCCCACTCCAACCTTGCTCTGCCCTTGGTAGCAAGAGTTCTTCTGGGTTGGACCAGCATTCTGCTTCCAGGAGTGGTCAGTCATTGCTGCCGGTGGGAAGTTTACAAGCAGCTCGTGAATGCGGCAGCCTTTCCCCCTCCTCAACAACCGGCATCTAGACTTAGATTGCCTTTAAACGGGGACTATCTGTTAAAGTATATCGCGGCAAGCAGCTGCTAAGAGACCGATCCTCCGTTTCTATGCATTCTCTAAGCCTCATTTCCCCATTCAGCTGAGTTCAGAGGTATTAGGAATAATGGTGTGTGAAGTCCATGAACGACCCGCAGCCTTTTCAGGTTGCAAGAAAGAGCAAGGGGGAGCCTACAGGTCAAAGGAGACTTACTCGAAAGTAAGTCCCATTCAAGGCAGTGACTTTCTCCAGAGTAGACCCTGGCTAGGGCTGGGCTAGAGACCTCTCTTTCTCCGTCAGCCGAGCCCATTGTGTCAGGGGAGGAAGGCGCTCCTTTCGGGCCGCCGGGGGCTGCTGCGCCTCCTTCGCCACCGAGCGGCGAGTGAAAGCGAGCGAGGCATATGCTCCAGCAGGTCAGGAGGAGCCCAGGGTGAAATGATGATATATTGGGGCTGGCGAAAAGGTGGAGGAGAATTTACAACCGGGGCAGACAGGGCGTGAAATCTGCCCTGTCAGAGCTAAATGGGTGCATTTTATACACCCGTTTCGGCCTAAACTTGTTAAATGGCCACATCTGTCAGGAGAAAAGAGAAGAGCCGAGATTGCAATCGCAGAGGCTTTTGTTGACGTCCCTTTATGGACGCCTGGAAATCATCATCATCACCAACAGCAGCCATTTGACTATATGGATTTTTGTTTTGTTTTGTTTTGGAAGCCTCTGCCTTTTGCCGGAGGAGCGGAAACCTCTCCTGCTCTGCTGCTGCTGCTGCTGCTGCAGCCCTTTGATGAGGACGCTCTGATCAATAGAGGCAGCAGAATCCGGGCCAGAGATGACAGTCCCGGGGGTTTATAGCTGCTCTGTGAATTATGATTTCCATTTAGGGGCGGCGAATGCCTCTCCCCCTTGGCTCTGGGCCGCGGCTAGTCTCGCAACCGAGAAGCGGTGCCTGGGAAGCAAGCTGGGGACGACTTTGAGCCTCTCCTTTGCGGGGGGGGGCGCGCGCGCGCAGGTACCACTATCAGGTGAAATTCAGCATAGTCTCCATGACCGGCTGGAAGGAGGCTCGGATGACTGAGCTTATTATGGCATTTCGCATGCTTCAGGACTGTATATTATATATTCAAGTTAAGTCCTGATTATGAAGCGGCTGGTCGTGAGGGAGGTCGTAGTGTGGTGGCAGCGCACCTGTCCTGCATACAAAAAACCCCAGATTCCCTCTCTGGCATCTCCAGGTCACCCAGAAAAAAAACCCTTCTGAAACCCTGTATCACAGCTGCCAGTCAGTGGCCGCAGTGGACTGACTCAGCACGTGGCAGCTTCATATAATGCCCATGTGGGCACCCCCCACCCCACTTCAACGGAGGGGAGGAAGAGCCAGTTTAGGAAGCATACACAAGGCACAAGGCACCTTGCAATAGTATTGCACTTCGACTGTATACATGCAAATGGTCTAGTTTTGGAAGACTTCCGTTTCAGGGTAGCCACCTTTTCCTACCCGGTGGTCCTCATAGTCCATACATTTAGAAGCATCCAAGTCAGCGATCTCTGTGCAATGCCAGTCTAATTTGAGTGCATCTCCCTGCAACCTCCCTGGGCTCTGAAGTCCCAGAACATGATCTGAGCCCATGACTACCCTGGGGCGTAACAAGGCTGGAGTGGGCCCAGAGACAAAATTTTAAAATGGGCCCCTCGCTGATACAAACACTTCACAATATATAGTCATGTGACTTGCCTCTGGGGGGGGCCCTCGAGGCGTGGGGGGCCCCAGGCAGCCGCCTCCCCTTGCCTAATGGTAGTTACGCCCCATGCTGAAGGCAGGCAAGTCTGGCCTTGATGGGAGGCCATTTGGGAGCCCCATGGAAGAGGCTCCCAAATGTCACAAGCTGGTGACATGAACGATGCAACTAATAGAGAGTGCGTTGACTCTCATGATTGTTTACATCCCGCTTGCCTTTCCCCCATCAGGAAACTCCAGCCGGCGGCCTGCTGGGGGTTCCTTCCTAGATGGCCATCCATCCAGGCAATGACCAGACCCAGGCTTGCTCAGCCTCAGCAAGGCGGCTATGTTAGGCGTCTCAGGTCTCACCCTGAGGCATTCAGTCCCACTCCGACTGGTTAATTTTTTTGTGCCGGAGCTCAAGCCAGCTGACCTAGGAGCCCTGCTCGTCTCCCGCCTGTGTGATGACTTGTATTACTTCATAATCAAAACGGGGACTCTGTACGCGCCCAGGGGCACTGTTAACTTCACGCGTTCCTAGACTGAGTCCTACAATTCTAAAGCAAGCTCGCCCTCTGCTTTCCTTCAACCCTAGATATACTCTCCCAGGTTCCCCGAGACAGCCTTCCTTCTCCCAGCCAGCGTCCCTCCAGCCCAGGCGAAATAGGAAGCAACCTCAGAAGAGCAAGCCCCACTTTTCCCCAAGCCGAAGGAGCCCTCCGAGGGGAGCTCTGCGGATTAGGAGCAGCTTCAGTTCTTCAAGTGGCCCTGAGCAAGCTTTCAAAGGTCCCTAATAAAAATTGATCTGCCCAGCTTTGGCGGCGCTTGGAAAATAGGCTTGTTGAGAGCCTGTAATATCGGGCGCAGGTTTTCCCCCTGAAATGACAGATGAAGTCATAAACAAGTTTGATCTCCGAATCAAGCTTCGATAAATATTAAACACAGTCTCCCTCTTCCCCCCCCCACCCGCGCGCCCCCCTTTTGCCACGTGTGGATTATGATATATGGAGCGTCCAAACTTTAAAATAAGGAAATACCAGAGAAAATGATCTCAATAAATTTTCTAAGTATAAACGTTGATTATGTTTCGATTTTCATTCAAGAGGCTATGCTGCCCGTTTTTTGGTGCAAATGACATCTCGCAATAGGCTTTGGTAGGAAAGCGTGGCGGCGGGGCGGGGGCGAGAGAGGGGAGAGAGAGATGGGAGCCGAGGAGAAGGCTCCCTATTTTGAAAAAGAGAGCCCCAGCAGTGTACAATTTATGTAATCTGTGGTGGGAAAATGAATTGTGTAATTTATTGGAAAACAGAAAGTCAGGCAGATTGGATCAGCATAGCCTATCCGAGGTCCCCCTATCCATCAAGTTCCAATTAACAACCTAACCAGAGAGCTTTAATGTGTTTCCAATCTAGTGGCCTGATAGACTCATCAATTCCTCGGGGAGAAATTAAGAAAATCGACCGCCCCTTGGCGTTGTAGTGTCATTCCTTTCTGCAACTATATGTCAAATTAAAAACACAATTAAAATTTAAACTGTTTCAATCAGAGGGTGCCCTGCAACCTATGTTTCACTTAATAGAACTTTGATGAAAATCTGATGCTTCCACTCCATCATGAGAGCGACTCGAGTTTAGGAGGGCGAGAGATCCTTTGGATATATTTTAAATATTAGAGTTTAGCAGAGACCAGGTGGCCAAACCTGAGAAATACGGCAGGGAGCGAGCTGGAACGCTCAGTGGGACGCCTCTAAAGCGCGCCCTCTCTCGTCTACCCGCCCCCGCGCGCGCACGCACAAAATTGCACTTTTAAAAAAACAGACAAAAAACCCCTACGGATTGCTTAATCTGGAATAGTTGCCGTATTGCTGCACTTAGTCGTCATGGCATATAGCTCCTTGCACGTGCACTCAGGACTGACTTTTACTGAATTCAATGAATCTTATTCCATATTTCTACCCCGCCCTGCGTCCAAGGGCAGAAGCTCTCTCCCGGTTTACCCTCACAACAACCCTGCGAGGTAAGTTAGGCTGAAAGATAGTAATTGGCCAAAGACCCAATCAATGAGCTTCAGTGAGACTAGTGGGACTTACTCCCCAGTAAATGTGCTCACATCCAGTGATGTAGTTGCAAATTCAGAAGTGCAGGCGAGGCATGACAGCTCCCATGGCCATGCCCACGCCAACAGCCCGAGAAAGCAAGAAGAACCGGCTCTCCCGTGCTGTACCCCTCCACTACCCCCCTGCTTACATCCTGAGTGGGGATTTGAACTCTGGCCTTCTCAATCCTGCTCCAGCCTGCAGCCACTAGACAGAGGCTTGCAACCTTAATACGTAGTGCCTACTGACGTATCACAAGCACTGATTCGATCGAATACGCCGTTTATATGCGGGAAGCGGGAAGCAAATCTTGCTCTTTCCATCTTTTTGCCTCCTTGTGGTTAAAGTAGGTTCTAGAACAATCCCTATTGCGCGATAGTTTTTGGCCTCGGTATGTGGAGCACTGAAAAAAAATCGGTGGATGAGCACCCGCCCGCTCCAAGTTTTGAGTTCTCCTCCACTAATCAAAGGCATGAGATCAGCACGACGACAGGGCTTCCCTGCACTGGATGTTTCGCAGCCCTTTCTCATGGCGACAACCATTAGTCTGGGCTAAATAACAGACAATTTGGAGGAGCAATCATTTTAAAGGCACCGAGAACTATACGTAGATAATGTGCAAGAGCGCCGAAACTCTTCCCCTGTTTCTATGCAGATGCTATTAACATTCACATTTTAGGGTCTCTAATTAACGGGGTCATCGATTAATCGCTCCTCTTTTCAGATTCATCCCAAAATAGCCATCTCTCTCTCTCTCTCTCTCCCTCCCTCCCTCCCTCCCTCCCCTTAATCGCCACGAAGGTCAAAAGCACAGACACAGGAGGCAGGGCGGATTCTACAGGGCAGAAGGAAAAACGGCCTTAGATTGATCAGAAATAAACTGGAGTCATTAGTAATAGACAGGTGCCTCTGAAGTCTTCCTCCACCATCTTAAAGGGATACGTTTCTATTTTGCGTCGCAAAAGACTTGCAAAGCCCCAAAACGCAACTGTCTGGGAAGCAGGTCAAGAACAAATAAAGCGCTCCAACTCCTAATAAATAGGTTTTTGTTTTTTTTTAACCAAACCAACACCCTCAAACAAGATCTCTTTGCAAGTCAGTTGGGGTCTTGACTTGGATCAAGAGAAGGGCAGAATGGGAATAGTCACATAGGCATATGCAGAGCAAGATGGTGTGTGGTTGGCTGGCCCTCAGCCCCTGGTAGCAGCTAAGTGCCTCAAAGCCATGGGCGCTCCTGGAGGGCCACCTCCAGCCTCAGAGGCAGAATGCCTCTGAGTACCAGTTGCAGGGTAGTAACAACAGGAGAGAGGGCATGCCCTCAACTCCTGCCTGTGGCTTCCGGTGGCATCTGGTGGGCCACTCTGTGAAACAGGATGCTGGACTAGATGGGCCTTGGGTCCGATCTTATGTTCCTAGCCTTGGGTTCCCAGAAGTTGTTGAACTACAACTCTCATCATCCCCAGAATGATAGGAGTTGTAGTCCCACAACATCTAGGGACCCACGTTTGAGAACCTCTGCTCTAAGCATAGAGAGCAGAGGTTCTTCTCGGTTCATCATGGCAAAGAACCCTTGGTAGACCTTATCCTCTGTAAATCCCCCTCAACCTATGAAAAAGTCAGCTAAGCTGGTGGGGACCGCCACTGTGTTCTTGTACCAATTCCCTACGCATGCGTTCTGTCCTGAACCTGCTGCCATTCACATGCATTGGGTCGCCCCGAACTCTAGAATAGGAGAAAGGGTAACACCTGCTACGCTCTGCGCGACATTCATAATGTTGCAGTATGTGTGCAATCCTTACTCAGAAGTAAGTCCCACTATTGTCAATGGGTACTTGCTCCCAGATAAATGTGCATGATTTCAGCCAAAGTATGCAATCCTATACACTCTTAAGAGGGAGTACAGCCGTTGAACTTAGAGAGACTTTCTTTCCAGGTAACATGGACAGAATTGGGCTTTAACAGCGAGATACTATATGCATGTCTGCTCAGGAGGGTGTCCCATTTAGCTCGAATGGGCTTACTCCCCGAACAGGCAATCCCTTAGACCTGTTTACTCAGAGACCAGAGGTAAGCCCCCACTGTGTTCGATGGCACTTATTCCCTTATAAGTGGGTGTGGGGATTGCAATGACCTAAAAGGCCTCAAAAGTTTTAGCCCTTCCTCACAGTTAAGGAACTCAGCCTCGTGAACATTTCTTGCTTAGCTTTTTCTGTTCATTTTCTAGCGCGAAATTTGTGCTTTTGTTTGTTTTCAAGAGACGAGGCGGCCAGAACTCTACCCATTGATCCTCCAAATGTGTCCACACCAAAAATTTCCCAATGGCCTTCAGCTAAAACTTCTTTTAACCTATGTGGCCGGATGAAGAATTTTGAATAACTCTGAAATCTGCACGTTCTTAGACCAACAGAAATTGCTTTAGCGATCCTGTTCCTTATTCTGGAGAACAAAGAGCAAGCCTCCATGTATTGGAGACGGTTTCATTTGACCCTCAATTTGTGCAGTGATCTGTCTCGCTAATACAATAGCAGCGATTTTAGCGTACTCCGCAGTTCTGACTGGAAGGGAAGCGGGCATTGTTTCCCCCCAGATTTGGGAGCAAGATTTGGGACCTCCGTCACACCCGAAGTGTAAGTGACAAGCTCGACACTCAGTGTGGAAATAGGTGCTCCTGACTTCAATCAGTGTGCTTCGGATCAGAGTTTTGTTCTCTGTGTTTTTGCAGTTTTATAATCCTAATAACTTAAGGTTGTGATCCTGAACACATTTACCAATGGGATTCATTTCCAAATGAGAGGAGGCTGCACAGAACTCAAAATGAGGCTTTAGTCGCCTAGGTGATAGAAGTCTGACCTGTACAACAGCAATGCGGTGTGTGGTGGTCATATTTTTGAATGATCATCCCCGTAAAAAACTCCCTGCGTGTAGTAAACTAGTCTATCAAGGACACGGCTGAACTACATGTTTCTCTCTAGTTTCCTACATATGGTTACTTTCTAAAAGAGGCTTTATGACGGAACTATTACAAGAGCAATACGCCTTCTGCGACCTAAAGGTATAAGGTTGGAGCTCAAGAACTCTATTAATTCACTTGTCCACCTGCGTACCTGATAGAATGGGACCAGGATCCGGGTGTCAGAGACTGCAAACTGACCCTAAACATTTACTTGAGAGTAAAGTCCACTCGTTTCAATAGGACTTCCAAGCAGACATGCCAGTCATTCAAGTCAAAGAGACTGTCGCCACTTTTCGGTGGCACACTGGACGGGAGGTGAAGCTGATGGCTTCGAATTGGACCCAGACTATGCAATCTCTGAAGCTCAAGCTCCGCGCATTCTTCCGCAGACTAAAATACGCGAAGGAAGGCGAAAGCTGTATTGGGAGAGGGGACAGGTTCTGAATATAGATGTCAGCTACTGAAATATCCTTTTTAAAAATATCGCCAAGTCAGTTTGCTAGAAAATACTTTTTGTTGCACTTTTTTCTGAATCAAGAAACGTGTGTGTGTACACATACATAAATTTGAAGCCATCGGCTTCAAAGGTGTGTGTGTGTGTTCACGCGCACACACAGACACACAGGAAGCTGAAATGGCCATAGCTAGGAGAGAGGTTCCCAACTTTGGGTCCACAGATGGTGTTGACCTACAACTCTCCTCATCCTCAAAAGAGGATGGAGGCTGGAGATGACGGGAATTGTAGTCCAACACCGTCTCGGGACCCAGTGCTGGGAACCCTTGTCCTAATTATTATTAATAATAATAATAATAATAATAATAATAATAATAATAATGATTATTATTATTCGATTTCTATACTGCCCTTCCAAAAAGGATAGCCTTGGGCTAGAAGACTCTGCAAGTCAAGAGAAGGGCTGCTTCGGTGGACCGGCAAGCATCTTTGCTGCCATCCAGTCCCTGCGCCCCTCTGCAGCTCCTTCAATCTAGGAGAAAGAGCCTGGGCTATGTCATCAACTCCTAGGAGACCAGAAGATCGGCTCCTCCACATATTCCTAATCTGTGGATCCGGAGGCAATTCTGTCTGGGAGGGAGGACCCAATCAGAATTCCTAAGAAATTCGACCTATTGAAATCTATGGGACGTGCCTTGCTTTGGCTAGGAAGACCCATTTCTGCTTGGAGTTAACGTTGCATGAATTTACAGCGATATGATTTTTTAAAGGACATGGTCTAAATCCTTTTATATCCGGGTTGATTGTGGAGGGGGTCTCCCTATCCCGACCCCTGCAGCATTTTCGTCCACATTCTGCTGAAGGCAGTGGCAAACTGCTTGGAATGTCCATACATAGATGCATCACGATCCTGCGCACTGGCAAGTCATTTACAGTGAGTCTCCAAGGGGACTTACTCCTAAGTATTGCAGCCTTAGGCTTACATATGTAGGGAGTAGCCCCCACTGAAAGCCCCACCTCGGGGCTTACTTCCCAGCCAAAATGCGTCAGAGCAGGCTGCCTCGTGAAGAAGCTGAGTGAAGGAAGCCAGTTCCTCTAGAATTGCCCATGGGCCCGTTTTATCCCATCTTGCTCTGGTGCCTTCAGCAGCAGCACAAGCAAAAGGCAGAAGGAGAAACTTTTCGCAGGATGGAAAGAAAACGTGATGGCCTGCTAATGTCTACCCATCACGCATACAATGACTGCTCACGGGGGCGGGGAGGGGGCGGGCGGCGAGTGTGTGTGTTGCTCATATGCATATGTCTTGCACGTGTCGTGGTTCAACTTTGGGCATTGCCAGGTCAGGCTGGGGGGTGGAAACTCTGGCTAAAATCTTCCGAGAACCTCTGTCAGGCAGTAGACAATACAGAACTGAATGGACCAATGATCTGACTTAGCAGAAGGCAATCTTAACTACCTGAGCGAACTGGGGCACCTGTTCCCAGCAATTACCAATAAGCACGCTTTCTGTTGGTGGAAATTCTCCCCCAACTCTTCACTCATCCTGACGGGAAGGAGAAAAAGATACCTAAAGGGTGCTAATGGTGCCCGACGAATCCGCATCAGGAGCGACTCCCTGATTGACGCCCGACTGTTAAGATGTTAGACCTGTGTCCTCCCACATGACACTCGGCTGCTCCTAACATATACACATATACCTGCTTTCGCAATACACGCAGTCAGGATCAAGGATGCTGCCATTTTCAAAATTCCCCGCGGGAACCTCAAGACTTAACCACAACAATAATTTCTACAGCATTCTTAGGCTGCAAAAAACTTTCCAGACTTTAGCTTCTTCTCTCTCAAAGTCACTTGCGCTGTATACACAGAACGTGGGGCGGTGGGGAGAGACCCCTTAGGGAGAGAGAAATAACCCCCAGGTACTCTATGACTGAAGTGGGTGGTTCACCCAGCTCTCCCAGAGCCAAATCCAAAACTCTAACCACTTGGCCACACTGCTTCTGGCGTAGTCTTTTGGCATATTAGAAGGTTGTTACTTACAGCCTGATCCTATCTTATGCATGTTTTATGCACAAGAAAGTCTCTCTGAGCTCAAGGAGGCTTATTCCCATGCAACTGTACATAAGACCACCACAGCCCCCCATTCTAGACGCATCCTACTGAATGCAGTGGGACTTCTCAGTAAACAACACACAGCGGGTTGCACAGTCAGTATATTAGATACAACACAACCTCTCAAAGTCATATTATCCCCCCCCCCACTCCCGCGACCCCCACTTCTCTTCGGCCCCCTCTGCTCCTTGGCAAAGCAGAAAGGAAGTAAGCAGAAAGTTGCTTGATCAGATTGGAGCCCTGAAAGGATAATTTGCCTATTTGCGAGCATACCAAGGTCATCAGCAGTGACGAAAAGAGCACAGAGGAACAATAGATTCGTTTGAAACAATATTTTACAGACGTCTGGCGATCAATATGAGCTGCTGTATTATGCCGGGCCAATCTGTGAATGCTCTTAATGGGCTGCTCATTCCGTTTGCACACACTATGCTAAGTCGATAGAGCAAAGTGACTATTACAGAGACACTTGCAGCAAATTCAGGGCGGGGTGGGGGCTGGGGGGGTAAAGAGATCTTCCAGCCCATCTTTGGAACGTTTTTCTCTAGACCCAGAATACAAGTCTAGGTGGATTTGACTTTCTCTCCATCGCCCCCCAGTTCGGTTTCACTTGAGTCTTCTTCTCCTGCATGTTTCTCGAGTTATCTGCCTGCCTGGCATGCCAGTGCTAGGTGGAAGGTGGGGGCCTGGGGAGAAGGGCACAGGCAGCCCCAGGGGCATAGATGGGGAGCGGGGCAGTGTTCACCCCTCTCCCCTGCGGGCCCCTCCGAGTGAGGGAGACAATGGAGAAATAGGGAGGGGTGGAGCTGGGGTCCCTCAGGAGCTGGGGGGCACGGGTTCTTTGAACCCATCCGCTCAATTACAGCGACACCCCTGGGCAGCCCCTTCCCCTAGCAGAAGAAGATGCTTCAAACGCATACCAACCTCCTCAATGTCTGCTGCTAAAAAGCTCCAGCTGCAGCTGGCTCCTCCTTGGCGTATGTGGCGTCTGCTCTGTGCTGTTATCTCCACTCTCCAAAGTCTTCTGAATTCTCACCCGCCAAATCTGGTGACTGGGGAAGTTTTATATCTTGGTGTCTGGTGTTTTCTATACACAGCAAGCCTC
The DNA here is from genome assembly GCF_027244095.1 of Hemicordylus capensis. NCBI lineage: Eukaryota > Metazoa > Chordata > Lepidosauria > Squamata > Cordylidae > Hemicordylus > Hemicordylus capensis. The sequence goes on from NC_069659.1 coordinate 262,830,802, forward strand.
TATTTACTCCCAAATAAAAGAAATACATGAGTGTTGCTAATGCAAACACCCAGGCGAGTCCTGTTCACTCGAGCTTTAGAGAGAGAGAGAGAGAGAGAGAAGGAAAGGGGGGGGGGCACAGAAAGGAACAGAGGAAGATGAAGAATGGTGTGTCTCCCTCTTGCATGGCAAACAAAAGCAGAGATTTGTCAGAGCCCAATTTCAGCAATAAACAGAAGTGGCAGTGGAGTGGTTTGCAGATTAAGAAATGGTAGCAACTGCCTTTAAACTGAGGCCAAACAGCCTTGCTGTGGTGGTTTCCAAGATGTTGCTGAAAGCCCAATGGACCGTTGCAGCTTGTTGTTGTTTTTTAATTATTTTTTAAAAAAATAAAAACAAGCTGCAACGGTCCATTGGGCTTTCAAAAAAAGTGGGGGGCGAGTGGCCATGCTGTTATCAAAAGAGGACTCCTGAAGAGCCTTGCTGGGTCAGATCTATCTAGTCCAGCATCCTGTTTCCCACAGTGGCCCATCACTGGGAAGCACAACAACCAGGAGATGAAGGCATGCTCCTTCTCCTGCTAATGCTTCTCTGCTGCAACTAGTATTCAGAGACACCTTGCTAGTCAGTGTAATAAAGGAGCCGAAGTCTGATGGGAAGACTAGAAAGGGTTTTCTCCTTGCCCCTGTGCAGGTGGACCAGTATGGGCTAAGGACGGTGGAGATGAGCCGGGTTCAGAAGTGCTTCCCATGGTGCCAGACTAAGAACATGGCAAATATTTCCCTGGCACACTGCAACCCTAAACAAGTGAACTTAGCAGGAAGTCCCACTGACTTCCAGGGACTTACTCCCTTCTAGGAGCGCTTGGGGATGCAACTTGACTCCCGTAGGCAAGCAGTTTGCCCCAATACAGGCCAGAGCCATGACGCACAGGAAGTGTTCCTTTGTGGAAGAGTTCCCCTTGCCCCGCTAAGGAAGCATGATATACTGCTTAGTCAAGGGAACAAAGCAGGCCTTGGGACTCAAAAGGGATCTGCCCTGCCTCTTCCTAGTAAAGGGGCGTGTCAGGCGGCATTGATTTCCTCTCAGGCAGGATGCAGACTGCTTGCAAAGAAAGTGGGCTTCAACTCGAGTTCAGCATGCCTTGGAGTGCAAGCACATCCGGATACCTTAGATGAAAGCGCTTCTCTTCCATCCAGCTGGCTTCGCTTGGTGCAGCACTCCCGAGTGAATGGATCACATGCTCAACAGAGGTGTGAAATGTATTTAAGGAAACCCAAGGCCTACGTCGCCTCTGCCCCATTTGCTCCCCTCTTTGGGCCCCTGGAGTCTGGATGGAGACTCGGATTTGAAGTCAGGCGGAAAGAAGAGGACAGGATCTGTTGGCTCTATTTAGGAATTCGGGGTCATTAGGCAGGATGAGAGGATGATAGCAAATATCAATTGCCCCTTTGCTAAGCAGGGTTCACCTTGGTTTGCATCTGGGTGGGTGACTACACGTGAGCTCTGTCTACTGTAAGTTATTCTCCTTAGGGGATGGAGCCGTAGCTAAGCTCAGCAGTAGAGCATCTACTAAAACTGGGAATGGGGAAAATGCAGAAAGTCCCAGGTTCAATTCTTGGCCCTGGGAAATACTCCTGCCTGAAACCTTGGAGAACTGCTGCCTGTCAGTGGAGGCAATACTGAGCTAGATGGACCAATGGTCTGACTTGGTATAAGGCAGCTTCCTATCTTCCTAAGAGACCTCCCCACCAATTGCTGTCCAAACGTGTATGTGTGTAACTATTGGGAAGTTAATTGATCTGAACTCTGGGAGATGGTCTTCATACTTGCAATTTTAATCCAGGATCTTCCTTTATGTGTGCGTGTGGGGCGGAGGGGCGGAGGGGGCGGCGGTGAATCCAACAGCTGCAGGTGTAAGGTATAAAAGCAAGATAAAAAAATAAGAGGGGGACAAGCTGTGTTCGCCTGCAACTGGTCTTTTCTCGATTGAGTAAAGACAGGGTGAGCCAGGAACCGTTTTCTAGGCACTAACCACAAATAGAGAAGTTATTTTCTCTGCGTTTGATAACATAGCGACCCGGTGCTTGGCCCAAAGTTAGTATTGCAAACAGCCAAAAGGCATCAGCGTGTTTGTAGGTGACACAAGGAAGATCGTATTTTGACTCTGAATTCTGTTTATTTTCCATTTATCACGCAGGCCAAGGGGTTTTAATTCCAAACGAAAGAAAAATAAATGGTTATCTCTTCTGCAAGAGTCGTTTCTTTTTTGTGAAACTGTGCCTCAACTGTATACACACATACAAAAAAAAAATAAGATTCATGCCAGTTTTCTATAAACGGAAAACGATATTATCTCTCAGTGCGAGCCAAAAAAAGATCTGCTAAATAACACACGCCCTGTACCAACTGAGCTCAAAAGGTGGAACAACAACAAAAAAAAAATCACCATGAAGGAAAAAACCAATCAAGGTAAGTTTTCTCTGGAGTGAGCAATAACAACATGACCTTCTCTTCCAATTCCTGGGTGCTGCCTTGTTCGAAGGCCTGGGAGCAAACAGCCAGGTACAATGTAGAAGTGACAATGATTTTCTTCCTCAGGGCCTAATACAAACCGCTTGCTTTAACGTTTAGACGCATCTACATAATTGACTAATAGGAGTGGATTCGGATTCCAAGTGAGGCTAGGAAGGACTCCCCTGAAGGGTAAGGCCCCTTTGCCCAGTAACTGGGAGTTGTACCTTTGGAACGCCATCCCTGAGCAGAGATGTGCTCAAGCCGGAAGTCCTATCTGGCCCCTGCGCGCCTGGAGAGCTCCAGCAAAGCCACACCTGAGCAGCAGCGGCAGCAGTAGAGACACTTCAAAGCCAACCGCGCGCCTCCTGATTAGAAGCCCAGGAGCGAATCACTCAGATTCTGGCGAAGTAACGTTCTATGGACTCGGAGTTCTGAGTTCGAAAGTTGGGCTAGGCGCTGGGGAGGGGGGAGAGATCGCACAGAGTCCCACAGCACCCAAGCAGCGGCGCGCGATGCCCGTTTCAGCAGCCATAAAGACTACAAATCAGTGTCCCCCCCCCACTCCGTTCTCCTTTCCTCCCACTCTGTCTAGCTGTTACGCTAACGGGGCTTTAACCCCTTGCAAACTGTGAATGATGCGATCCCTCGATCTACCATAGCTTTATGAGAGAAATAGAGGGGCCATTCCCCAAACACCAGAATTAGAACGCATGCATGTCACCCATAATTGTCTTCCTGGTGTCAAACAGTGTTTTCCTCCTCCCTCTGCAGAGCAAACATCCATTCTCTTCCTCACTGCCTCCCCCCTCCAGTTTCTTGAATGGAAACTTTGCACTGACTACCAGTTTTGACTTAAGGCTCCAGATTCTCGCTACCACCAAGCGGTGTGTGCTGGAAGCAAAAGAGCCTGCAGGCAAGTAGAGACCCTTGCCCTGGGAATGTCGCTAAAAAGGCTTTTTGGAATGGACGGTCTAAGCAGAAACATTGCAATTTACCTGAGACGAAATCGCAGGCGGTTCTCCATTAGTCTGCAAGGCCAGAAAATGCCGGCTGATTCCAGCAACAGGCTTATTTTTGAAGACGTCGAGGTAAGCAAATTGCTTTAGGAAAAGCCCTCGCTGCGCAGGCAAACCTGGCCGACTCAGTTCCTTTTAGGAGAACAATGGCTCCTCTGTCTGTCTCCCCAGGTTAAGCAACCCCTCCGAGCCAGCGGGGCGGGTTTCTGCGTCCCGCGAGCATTAAGCAGGTCCCAGACACCTGTTCGCTCTGCTTTCCCGGAAAAACCCCTCCTCCCATTAATCAGAAGCACGATCATCATCGCTAATGAACAGTTTTTCTTTATTTATTTATTTTCTCCAACCACGACATTGAATTATTATAACAATTCTTTAATTTTATTTTAAAAATAGGACCGACGACCCTGCTAAAGAGGGAGAGGAAAAGGGGAGAAATATATCTGGGGAGGCCCTGAAATAATTGATCAGACAACAGGTGAGAAAGGACAGACACGAAAGAATTGGAGTTCATTCAGGCCGGTCTATGAAAACCCACGCACTCCTTGGAACTGCCAAGAAAACTGTACAGAATAACAAAGAAGTTACAATTCGTCTAAGACTGATTGATTGTCCATCACTTAAAGCGCCCCACACACGCGACCTCTTTTGAAGTTTGGAATTCAGTAGCAACTGCGTTTCGTTCGCCCCCCTAATTTTGTGCACTTCCTCCCCCTCCCTCACAAAGAGTATACAGTGAAAAATAAACCCAACCTTTCATCGCCCTTTTAACACAACCCTCCCTGCAACAAAACCCAAACAAAAAGACAGTGCTTTCAGAATTGTACAATATTGCACAGGTCAGCGGTACAAATCGGAGGACCTTTTTGAAGAAGAGAGGGGAGGAAAAGGCAAAGAACTACAGCTCCAACCCCAATATCCTTTTTTTTTCTTTTTAAAAGAAAACAACATTCACTTGGAATAGAATAAAATAAATTTCATAAATAAGGTAAAAAGTGTACACCGTTGAAGCTTTTAAGGAACAGACAGGGCTGCGTTTCTCGGTCGGGATTAAAGTTCCATCCCAAAGAGCCTCGAAGATACAAACAAAACTGGAGATTCGGGAGCAGTGAGTCCGAACTGGACTCTGATTTCACAGGGTACCAGAAGCGCAAGCTGTGGGTGAGGTTTCCAAACGAGCAGACCCCATCTTCTCTCCGCTTTCTGATTAGCATTTGGCACCATCTAGAGAAAAGCGAGGGCTCTATTCTTTTGCGCGCAAAAAGCCCACGAAACCTCACCCCCTTTCCTCTTTTTTCTTTCCTTTCAAAAAAGGGTGGGGGGAAGAAATGAAAACAAACCGGAAAGTAAGAGGCGCGTTCTGATCGCCCTCGCCCTCGCCTACGGAGAGTGGCTCTTTCGTCGTGGCTGCTGTGTTTAATGTCTCTCCTGTTCCCCCGCGCCCCGCGCCAAAGCGGAAGGGCTGGAGGGCGGGCAAGTCTCCAGGACTGGCCTCGTCGTCGGTGGTGGCTCGCACCGAGGCATGGGCGCCTGCTCACAGACCCGCTGCTCCTTTCCAGCTGCTCCTGGGAGGGGGCCGCTCTCTTGGCCTGAGATGCCTGGCTGGCAGAGGCTGGCTGGCTGGCTGGGGCGGGCGGCTCTCTCGCAAGCGGGTTTCTCAGCAAGCCACCCTGCCTTCCTCCCCACCCTTCCTTCCCTTCCCTTCCTTCCTTCCTTCCCTCCCTCCCTGGCTTGTCCCCTGTCCGGCTGAGCAAGGCGGAGTCCTCAGACGGGCCGCAGCAGCGGCACCGAGGTGACCACGGGGTGCGAATAGTAGACCGGGTGGGGGAACGTGAGCAACGGCTGGCTGACCGGCGCGCTGGCCGCCGTGGGGCCGCCGCCTGCTCCGCCCGCGCCGCTGTCGGCGCCGGAGTTCTCGTGGTAGAGGATGGGCACCCGGACGATGCGCTGCGCCGCGGCGTGGCTCAGGTTGGCCGCCTCCAGCTCGGCGGCCAGCTGCCGCTTCCACTTGTTGCGCCGGTTCTGGAACCAGATCTTGACCTGCGTCTCGGTCAGGTGGAGCGAGGCGGCCAGGCCGGCGCGCTCGGAGCTGCTCAGGTAGCGCTTCATGTCGAAGGTGGACTCCAGCTGGAAGACCTGGCTCCGCGAGAAGACCGTGCGCGTCTTCTTCTTGCGGCACGGCTTCTTCTCCGGGCTGCCCTCCGAAGAGGCCTCCCGCTTGGGCCAGTCCTCGGCGCCGCTCTCCTCTTTCTTGGCCTCCTCCGAGTCGCTCTCCTCCAGGATGATCTCGTCCGGACTCTTGGAGTCCAGCTCCTTCGCCTCCCTCTCGGCCTTCAGCAAGGGCTCGTCCGGGGAGTCTCTGTCTGTGCCCCCTGAGGCCGGCGAAGAGTCTCTCAGGAGCGATTTCTCCGCCGAAGCTGCAGGAAAGCAAACCACACACACACACACGAGAGAGATACACAAAAGCAGGGTCAAGATCCAAGCGGCCAACAATATGATTTGCCCTCCGATCCTAAAGAGGACTTCTTGTCCTTGGAGATTGCGCTCTGGGGCTTCAGCGACGGTCCAGGAAAGCGGACTGACAGACCAGTCCGATGCTTGCTTACTCAGAAGTAAGCGCCAGTGTTTTCAGTGGGACTTACTGCCAGGTGATGCTGCATAGAATTTCAGCCCCGGGACCCAAATTTTATAGGCCAAACTAGGAAGTAAGCCCTGTTGACTGCAGCAATTCCTTTTGTAAACCGCGTCGCAATCTTAGACACGCTTGTTTGGCAGTAAGTCCCATTGAACGCAGTGGGACTTAATACTGCCTTAAACCCTAACCCAGCGTGAAAGTAAGCCCCATTGACGTTTATGGAGCATGCTTTCAAGCAATGGACTTCAGGATTGCACTTAAAGTCTCATGTAAACCTGCGAACCTAAACACACTTACTTGAGAGTAAGTTGCAATGATTTCAAGGAAGTCAACTTGGGGTGTTTCCTTAAATAACTCTCACATTTCCACCCTGGCTGTTCATCAGATGTAGCAGTAGTTAATAGTACATCTACTAACCATTGGTTCCTAGGCACACTTTTCTGGAAGCCAGTCCTAATTATCTTAATGGACTTCTGAGTAAGTTTGCTTTCGACTGGAGCATTTAAACAGTATCATAAAACTCTTGTTTCCTAATACATCCCGTGGCAATCATGTTCTCAAACATAGCAATGAAGTTGTCTGGCGGAGGAGGGGGGCGATCTAACGGATGGAGAGGGGGAGACAGAAGTCTGTCTCTTAGGTGAAGAGTGTTAGCCCTAGTTGGTAGCCAAGAAAAGGCTTCAAGGCCAGCCCTTGTTCCTCACGAGGCCAGTCGTTCCACTGGCAAGCGCCTAGACACCAGAGATGACTGAACAGCAGGACCCCTCCCCCCCATGCACACAGAACCAGGGAGGGGGTTCTCCGCCAATTGATTCTGAAAAGACCCGGCTCGCACCTCGAGACACTGTTTGTCCTGCAAGGGTGGAGCTGGCTCTTGCAGGAGACTAGAGGCGATCAAAGGAAGGGATCTGGGGAAAGTTGGCCCAGGAGCGAGGAGAGCATGGGGCTGGAACTGCGTTTGTGCTGCCTTCGGGACCTGAGCCCCCCCTGGCTTGCTGGGTCAGAGATGGGGGGAGGGGGGTGGAAGCGCGAGAGCCGCAGGAGGGATGGCTCCAGTCCTACCTTCTGGCCTAGGTAGGTGGCCTCCAGCGGGGGTCAGGCTGTAGGGATACCACCAGGCTGGGGACCTCTCCAGGTAGTGCGCAGGCAGGGCAAACCTCTGCGCCGGGATCTCGAAGCGCGGAAAGGCGAGGTCCCCCATCTGCGAGAGGGCGAAGCCGGCCCCCTCGAGAGCCCCCTTGGCCACCGGGGGGAAAAGCGCCCGCGGCTGCTTGGGAGGCGCCTTGGGATGGTCCCCATTGAGCAAGTTCTTGATGGAGAAAGGCGACTCCTTGGGGTGAGCGGGAGGCGGCGGCGGCGGCGGGGCCGGCTGCTGCTGCTGCGGGGGCTGCGCTTGGCTGCTGGGGGAGTCCTGTCCGGTCTCCGGCATGATTCCTGCTCTGTCCCCGTCGTCGGGGCTGCGTTCACACCGCGCTCCGGAGTGGCTCCAAATCGGCCGATGGCATGGGGGAAGGCAGGCGGGAGAAGGGAGGAGGGAGGGAAACGGGGAGGGGGCACCCGCCCTGCCTGTGCCCCAGAAGCCCGGCCACTCAAGCCGGCGGGACTCGAGAGCCAGCGGGGGCCTCTGCTACTGCTGCTGCTGCGGTGCTTCTGCCTGCGTCAATCCGGCGCCGAATGCTAATGATGAAATCCCAATGTCATTCCAAGTTAACTGCTGGGAGTCCACTCCGCGGCGATTGGGCACGGAGGGTGGCAAACGCCGGCATCAGGCAGGGCAGGGCAGGGCAGGGCGGCAGCTGGGCCCCAGGACTCCCCCAGTCCCACTAGGCAGGGCAAAGAAGAGTGAGTGAGGAAGGGAGACAGCGAGAGGCAGGCGCCCCCCCCCCATCCATCTATCCATACATCCACGCCCCCCTTCGATTTGGTGCTTTGGCTCCAGGCTACAAGAGCTCGCCTCTTATTGGCTTTATATAGTCCAATTAGGTAGCAAATGAGGACAGGGCTATTAGCACAAAAGGATATTGGCTCGGCTGAAGCACCGCTCCAAGAACAGGAGGCGAATGACACGGATCTCCGCGCTCCTGCCACAAAGCAGCCCTCCCCATCACACACACACACACACACACACACACACACCCCAGCTCTCTTCCTCCTTTCTCGGCACCAACTCCTCTGCTCGGAGTTCTCCTAGAGGAAAGGCAAGAAAGGGGATCCGCCGGCCGGCCATCCCTGTTAGATATGGGGCCATGGGAGGGGTGCTGGGGAGGACTGAGGGCCACACAGACGCGGGGTGACCTGACAGGCCGTCTCCTCTCCTACATGCGAAAGGGTCTCGACCTGTCATGAATGCACGTCGTCCTAGAAAATCACCCAGCCAGCGCCCCACCGGCCTCGGTGGATCAATTGATTACAAAGGAGACCTGCTCAGGATCGCTTGCCTAAAACGATCCCTGGTGCCAGGAAAGCGAACCAATTTACTTAAAACTGGGCGATGTGTGTGGGGGGCGGGGGGCGATGTTGGGGCTGGGAACCCTTCCCTTCTGAGTTTCCTTCCATCGGGTGTGAATGCATGGAGCTGGGAAGTAAACCTACCCCATCTGATTCCCAGCCATTGGGTTCGTCCTGGGAAGGGCAGAAGGGTCTTCAAGTAGCCTGTCCTCTTCACGATCTCGATTATTTAAATATGCCTTTTAAAGAAAGGCCGGGTTAAGAGTCAGTTTCTTCCATGGCAGATCTTTCCATAAAGCTATTATTTCCCGAGAGATAAATCAAGAGGGATGCATCTCAGGACCCCAACAGATATAGACGGTTGTCTATAGATCGAGATAGATACGGGTTGCCAAACCAAATGTCAGCAGCAGATGAGGACCAAGTCTACAGAAATGGCACAAAACAAAGCATTCCGTGCAAGAATACCGAACGAAGAAGACTACTTACACAGTCCTAAACATATCTGATTATAAATAACTATATAATGGACTTAAGTTCCATTGATCAGCAAGACTTACGTTCAGATAAACGCGTTGACCAGCAAGCCACGAATCCGAAAGAGACGAGTGTAATTATAAAACTCCAGATCATTATTTAAATTCTGATTAGAGGTACATGCACATGCCTCGATCTTTGTGTGAATTACATTACTTTTTGTATGTTCGGAGCTTTCTCAGATTCTTAACTAAAGAATATTTTAGAAGCGAATCTGGGTTTCTAAATGCCGGCCAGTTTTAAAGCAATAATGCCTTACAACTTCTCTCTGTTTGGGTCGTTTCAGCTAAAAAGGCCTTCCACCTATCTTCAAATATGTGCATTTAAAAAGGGGAAATAACGCGATGCCAATGAAATGAAGTTTACTTCTAGCCCAAAGCCCTCCAGAGATAGTCCTCTTCTACTACTTTGGCTGGAATTCGGCTTTTGCAGTTGTTGGGTTAATTACTTCTAAAACAGGCTTTGGAAGATGGGTGGAGAGAGGGTATTATTTGTAAAGGAGTTGGGACAGAAGTAAACTCTTTGCTCTCCAATTCTTAAAAAAGTGTTGTCCCTTCTCACTTAAAAAAACCCACCAGTACTTTAAAATACTTCTTCAACCCAGATCATACCCATTTCTGATAGAATAAACTGTTTTTCCTCACTAGTCAGTCAAAGGAATGATCACTGCACACTTATCAAAGCCGAATAATACTACAGCAAACCAGTTCCTTTCGCTTCCCATGTTCTTCCGTTTATGCCCATGGCATCCTAATGTCTTACCCTATAGATGCTTTAAATACCAAAACAAAACTATGACTACCTGGCTGCTATATGCAAGTTTTATGCACAGGCAGGCTCCTCCCCTAATACCTATAACTGCCCTTCTGAGAATCTTTCCTGAAATCAACAGCGTTGTATGCCTGCTTAGGCACGTGTACACACACACACACACACTTTTCTTATAGCCAAGAGAAAAGACAGCCACATGGATCGTGACGGTTTTGAGACAAAAATCCGTGATAAACTTGATTGACAATTCCCGCCCCAATGACGTGGCTCATTTTAGTGTATTCAAAAAACGAAAAGCAAAACAAAGGTGATTCAAAGATGCCAAAGAGAAACAAACAACACTCGGTCATTTCTTTATTTTTAATCCGTGTTTTACGTTTTCTCAGAAAATGAATATTTGTCTTCACATACACATAATACACACAACAAAATACTTATTAAGATACTTAAATAAAAGAATTAATTAAAATTACGATTAAGACAACACTTTGAGGCAGGGGCCTGAGTTGCTTTTGATTTGTTTTTGCTTATGCTTATGTAACTTTGGCGCGAAATAATATATAACAAAGTAAGATAATGATTATCAAATATATCTATATAGCTCCAATTTAGCTAAGTTTCCTGGGAGACACTAAAGATTAAAGCGCTTGCTCTCTTCTTCTATCAAGATCTTTCCAGATTAGTCATGTAACAAAGGCATTTCTCCGAAAACCTTCAGATCCAATCGATTTCAAAACTGGAATATAAACTTGTCCCGATCAAGATTTGATTATTGGCATTATCTTCACCTGGGACAATAGATCATCAAAAAGAGAAAACTTTTATATTGTCCAAACAAATTGATCAAATATCTTAACCATTTTTTTAAAAAACCATATTATTTGAGTGGCTTTTCAAGCACTTTATGTGGGGATTAATTATTTGAAGTAACCCAAATCACCCGCTTTCGGTTTCCCCTGCTACGTTTCCTCTCAAGAAAACTAAAGCGCACAGCGCCCTCTATTGGTCTTTTATATGATTAAGGTAACTAAGTGCAGCTTACAGATGTTTTTGAGAATTCGCTTGGGACAAACAGCAAAAAGTCTGCTAAAAAGGCTAACTTCCTCCCGAGTTGTCCGGAAGACTAGTAGATTTACAGTGTGATAATTGTTCGTGGATGACTAGAACCCATCAGATGCGTGAATGGACTGAGCTCGAAAGTGCACTAAACCATCTGCCACAACGAAACGGTTCCGTTTTTGTTAAGGTGCCTCTTTTGGGTTTTGGTTTTAATATAACAAACGAATTCGGCACTGCCTTGGAGTTTTTCAAAATCCACGATCTCAGTACTACTATATTCTAGTATAAGAACACAAAGATCCTAGTATGCACACATCATATGCGGCTCTTCTCTGACCGGGCTGTTTTGAAAAGCCGCGGAGTTTACTAACCTGGGCCTTCTGAAAAGGAAGTAAATGTATTTGAAGGTCATGCGTTTGATCAAAAGGGAGAAAGAGCAAAAGATCAAGTGATTCCCGCCTTCACAGTCACGACGGACTGGCTTCTCCTTATGAAATATTCATGGCTGAGCAGAGCTCGTGGTGTTCAGAAAATGCTTCTATTTCTGGGGCTTGCTGAGAACCAGCGAAGTCTCTTGGGCTGCAATCCTGCACATAGTTAGGCTGCCTAAATGCCATCGCCTTGAGTGGGACTGAAGCAGTCCGGTGTGCAAGGCTGTTTAAAGTGCGAGAGCATCGCTGGAAGATGTTTTTTGGAGTGAGTGCCAAGCCTGTGATGACACAGCAGGATGGAAGTTAGGGAGGGAGAGATTCTTTCCTTTTTCTTTTGTTTCGTCATTCTGAATATCTTACAAGCTTCACACTATAAACTGCTCAATTCCCCCCCCCCAGGTTTTTGATGTTTGTTTTTGTTTCTGGTGGTGCTGGTGATCTATCTATCTATCTATCTATCTATCTATCTATCTGAGAGAGAGAGAGAGAGAGAGAGAGAATATATAATATAGTGATTATCTCTCATCCACTATACAGTATGAGCCTTTCCTGTCTGCCCCCCCCCTTGAATTCTTTCCCCATTTCCTCCTATTTGTTTTTTAGGGTTATAAGTAGGGTCTTTTAAATATACTGTACAGTCCCTACCAGGGGTGTAACTATAACAGGGCAAGGGGAGTCATTTGTCTGGGTCCCACTGCCTTGGGGGCCCCCCAGAGGCAAGTCACATGACTGACTCCCCCAGCCACGCACCTGCCCAGGCTTCCTTCAGTTGTATTCATCCTCCAAAATTGATGTGAGTGTTAAGACCTGGAGCTACCAGAACAGCATCTCTTTCTCTAGTATCATTAAATGACTTGCATCATCCACAATTTACAAAACCTTCTAAAAAATAATTTAGGATGATGTTCTATTGTGGCACATAGGTGCCACAATAGCTTACTAAATTTTACTATGCTTTTTGTTACCACTATTTAGCTGCATTTAAGATTTCTTTACTTCATGAGCTGAGCTTCAGTGGAGAGGGCATTTTAAAATCTTGTCTCTGGGCTCACTCCAACCTTGCTACGCCCCTGGTCCCTACACTAGTTCAACATGACTAAGCACCATTTAAACCAGGCCTGCTCAACCTAGGCCCCCCAGCTGTTTTTGGACTACAACTCCCATAACCCCCAGCCAAGGGGCCCATAGCCAGGGATTATGGGAGTTGTAGGCCAACATCTGCAGGAGGGCCAAAATTGAGCAGCCCTGATTTAAACCAATAAGACAAGTTTGTCATGACTAACTTAAGCCCCATTAATGCCATGACTAACTTACTCTGGATATTGCCAGGTAGAACTTACTTCAGAGTAAACATGTATACCATATATTGTAAATTCTCTCTCCAACCCACCTGCTTTACTAATTATTTTTATTACCAGCCTTAATAATTAATCTACATATACACACTGCTTTATTATTTACAGCAGGCATATACAGACATCCCACTAGTTTAGTATTAGACCACACATGAGTTTCCTGTTGAGAGTCTCTGGTTCAATCCTCGGCATCTCCAGGCAGAGCTCTGTCTGAGACCCTGGAGCATCACTGTCAGTCAGCAAAAGAGCTAGCCTCCGTTTCAGTCCTTGGCATCTCCAGGTAGGGCTGGGAAAGATTCCTGCCTGAAACCTTGGAGATTCCCTGGCAGGAATACTCAGCTAGAGGGACAAATGGTCTGATTTGGTGTAAGGCAGCTAGCTTCCTATGTGCCTGTGCAATCTATTTTTATCCCAGTCCATGGCCTGAAAGCATATGATGCAGTTACTTTGCTGAAGCTCAGCAGGGTTGGATCTGGTCAGCTCCTGCATGGGAGACTTTCAAGGAACTCGCCAGTTTTACAGTGGAAGACAACCTGAATAGAAATGACAACTGGGGATAGGGCTGTCACTTCGTGGTAGAGCATCTGCTTTGCACGCAGAAGGTCCCAGGTTCGGTCCCTGGCAGCATCTCCATGGCTGGGAAAGACTCTTGCCCGGAACCTTGGAGAGCAACTGCCAGTCAACATAGACAATACTGAACTAGATGAACCAATGGTCCGACTTGGCATAAGGCAGCTTCCTACGGTTCCTATGTGCATGAGTTAGTATACTGTAGCTTCATATGCCTTGAATCACAAAAGGTATCATCATAATCATCATCATCATCATTACTACTATGATTACAATTTTATTATTAATTATTATTTATTCGATTTCTATACCACCCTTCCAAAAATGGCTCAGGGCGGTTTACATAGAGAAATAATAAACAAATAAGATGGATCCATGTCCCCAAAGAACTCACAATAAAAAAAATGCTGCACACTACTGTTCAGTCTCTTGAGTGTCGGTATATTTATCCCCATATAAGTCTATAGTTGCAGTTATTAACACGGATTAGAATATTCTCTACTTTACACAGGCATTGAAAGGTGGAGAGAAAAACCCACCCTTTTACTACTCTTTAATTGTGACAACAGTAAGATGGCTAAAGGGTGTTAAGAGGTAACTAATCTATTTCAAGTGATCTTGAGGATATGCACCCTTGAGAAAAAGGCTGAGATGGAGGAGAAGAAGATGGATACCATTTCAATATCAGCCTAGGCAAGCCACAGAACACAAGATAAAATGAGATAGAGGGCTATGCAGATATAGACCAACTTGTGCCATCAACCTGATCCTCAGCCCAGTTAAGTTGAAATTCTTCAATTTCAGAAAAACCAGTGAGATTTCAGTCAAAGCAGATCAGCGAGCTGACTTGCTTGGCATAATAATTAAATTAGAAGACATACTACATATTACAAGCTCCATGACCAGAAGAGATCTCCTAGCTTAAAAGGAGAATTGTAAACCCTTTCTTTATTTTCTTGTTTTACAGAGTTACATTTGGAAGGAGAATATTTGTGCTTTCTTTTATTTAACTGGATTTTATTTTTGGAAGTTGATTTTTGATTATTGCTTACATAATGGTTAGGAACATAAAATGTGGCTTTTCCACAAGGTTTTTGGTTTGGGGTGGAGGTAACTGCTGCAACCATCTATTTTTGCTTCCTCTGTACAACTGCAGTTTTAATAGCTGCTATCCCATTTTGGGTTGCTAATTGTTTATTTTATTTTTTTAAATAATACATGCTTAGAGATTTTGAATGTTAAACCACCTGGTGCTGCAAGAAAAATGGGGTATCTTTTAAAGAAAATTATTTTAAAGGATGGGATACAAAGTATTATTTTCGAGAAGCCTGAACTAGGGAGCTGATAGTCACACCTCCACTTTCCCAGGGCTTGCTTAAAGACCTGTGTGCTTTGAGGGGAGGAAGGCATGGGGAAGTTAAGACCAGGGAGCTCATACCATCTTGTATTCAGAAGGTTTATTGTATTCTTTATTGCATTTGAATTGCTTATTGATCTAAGTTTATGGCTTGATGGATTTGGATATAGCGATTGCTATATTGACTGTAATGCTATTTATATGTTATTATCTTGTGGTGCTTTGTTGCTGCGATGTGCTCAGCTTGGCAGTGGAACAGTGGCATATGAAAACCAAATAGATCCCAGTGGTTGACATCCAGACTAGTGTGGTACTCACACAGTGGGAGAAGTTGTGAGCAATTAAGAAGCTGCAGTGCTGCCCAATGTGGTGCAAATGCTGGTGGAAGGCCTTCTCTGAGACACACACAATGTATAGTGCAACCTGTTGTGAAACATGTTGTGCAGTACATCGACATCTACTGCTTGCACCAGAACTAGCTTGGAGCTGACTTCTTTTCTTTGTGCAACAGCATCAGGTATATATCAGGCAGTATATAATTAAATATGGTACTATATCGGGCAGCAGCGATATAGGAAGATGCTGAAAGGCATAATCTCATACTGTGTGGGAGGAGGCAATGGTAAACCCTTCCTGTATTCTACCAAAGAAAACCACAGGGCTCTGTGGGCACTAGGAGTCAAAATCCACTTGGCAGCACACTTTACCTTTATATAAATATGATAGATAGCTAGATAGCTAGATTTTATTTATTTATTTATTTATTTATTTATTTATTTATTTAACATATTTTTATACCACCCCAAACCCACGTCTCTGGATGGTTTACAAAAAAACCCCAAAGATAGATAACACTACCACAACACGAGTCTGAATGTGGACTGTTAGCTCCTGAAGAACCCATCAACTGTCTGGAAAAAACTCTCAACTTTTTGTTATTCTGTTTCTGTATCTTTGGTTCACTTGTCATAACATTCTAAATTGTCTGCTGCTTTGACAGTATTGGCAGAAAGTGGTACATGCAGTGGTACACTCCCTTAAACAGTGAAGCTAATTGTGCAGTTGTTTGGATTTATAGCCAAAATAAAGAAAAGAAAAAGGCTGAAAAAATGAGCATTTGTTTTCATCTGCTTGCTCTCTCTCTCTTTCTCTTTCTCTTTCTCTTTCTCTGATTTCTATACTGCCTAGTATAGAAATCTCTAGGTGGTGTACATATGATGTCCAACACACCAGATCGGTTTCAAGGCCCATCTAATCCAGCATCTTGTTTCCCACAGTGGCCCACCAGATGCCTCTGGCCTGGAAGCCCACAAGCAGAAGGTGAAGGCATGGCCCCTCTCATGCCCTCCTTGCTCCCTGCAGCTGGTAGTCAGAAACATCTTGCCTCTGAATATGGAGGTAGCCTATTGCCATCAAGGCTAGGCAAACTCCATGGATCCTCCATGCTTTTTTCTAAGCCCCCTTTAAGCTGGTGGTCTCAAATGTTGTCAAGTGTGATGCTGGAGCTTCTTTGTAAATTGTCCCTATTTGGCTGCTGCACTATACTGCTTACATTTGCTTTCAACTGGATCTCATAATTTTTCTAGAATGTACTAAAGACTGAATTTCAGAAAACTGCAGTATTTGGGGAATGAGATGTAGTACAATAAAAGTAGACATTTACAACAATGAGAAGTGAAACGCTGCACCACAGAAAATGGAATAATGTTAACACAATAAGAGAAGTGACATATTTAAAGTTAAGAGATTCCATATTGTTATTGTACAGGATAAAAAGGCAGTGGTTGCCAGGCAAAACTACTGAGGTGAGTAAAGACAGGTCAGAGTAGATGCTGAGAAAGCAGTTTACATCTCTATATTTCATGTTAATGCTCTAATCCTAAACATATTTGCTCATACAGAACTTACATTTAGTGAAATAAGGTTGTAAATTTAAACACACTTACATGGCTGTAATTATTTCAATTAAACTCTAATTCAAGATTCTCTGTTGAATTTCCTATTTTTTTGCAATCTCCAGATGCTAATTAAAAAAATGTAAGTCTTTTGATTCTGAATAAAGTACAATAACTGGAAACCTCCTGATCTTGTTGTTGAAGTAGGGTTTGTGCCTGAAATGTGTGCCTTTAGCAGCTTCATGACAGACATTCAATGGCTGAAGCTTTTCCCAGCAAGAAGATGCAGTGATGAGCATCACCACTTGAAATTTATGTCCATTGTGTAGTTGTAGATCTCTGGCAGACAGTGGTGTCATACAATCATGGATGTAAAGTTGTATCTGGCATATCTTGTTCAGTAAAACAATGTAGGTGGGTGAAGTAAGTAAGCCAATCTACAAAACCCAAACTATCCCTAAGGTGATTAGGCTATCCAAACGTGCAGCCTAGCCCAGGCTAGGGACGCCCAGCCTGGTTAGGCTGCATGTGAGAATTGCCGGGATTGGGCCTGATCCTGGAAGGCCAGCGCTGCTTAGCCTGGCTTTTTAGCCTGGCCACTAGCCAAGGTTAAAGCAGAGAGCACTCTTTTAACCTGGGTTACTTGCTCATGTGTGAGCCAGGCTGCTTCCAGCCCCTGCCACTCACAGAGATGGGCGCCTAGGGCGCCGTCTCTTGGGGGAATCTCCCAATGCAGTTTGTGTGTTGTGTAATGCATTGTGGGATCTCCAGAAGCCACAACAATGAGTCCCAACCTCTGTTTACCCATGCTGCTCCTGGCAACTCTGGTCATGTGGGCATGCAGCTTGTGTGCCTTAGGGGCTGTGAGTGGTCATCTGAAGGAAGGTAGGTGGAACCTTGCCTTCCTCCTTGTCTGCCCAACTGCATGCACATGGTCATGTGAGCAACCCCAATGTTTCTCAAACTTAGGTCCCCAGATGTTGTGGGATTACAACTCCTATCAACTCCAGCCATAATGGCCAAAGGCTATGGATGATGAGCACTGTAGTTCAATATCTGGAGACTCAAATTTGAGAACCTCTGCCTTGTGGAAACATTGTACATAAAATATTCAACTCAGAAAAAGAAAAAGAAACAGTCTTGAGATGGGGGGGGGGGAGGTTGAAGCAAGAGTTAAATCAATACTGTTTGAATGGGGGAAGTCTACTTATATCCATAATAACATATTGACATTCAGGAGCTGTGGCCAATTTCTAGGTGCTGTAGCTATTAATTTTTTTAAAAAAACCATTATGCTCTGCTAGGTTCAATGAGACATCAAGGTCATTCACACAATCAAAAAACGTGTTCTATCCAGGTTTGGGAGCTGTGTGTGCTCCCAATTTTTGGTTGCGTGGAAGCAAGGTGGGAGGAAAACCTGGGTAGTGTGGAAGCGAGGTAGAAGGAAAAGCTACCCAGATTTTCCTCCTACCTCTTCCACACAACCGAAAACTGAGGGGAAACACAGCTCCCAAGCCTGGGTAGAACACATTTTTTGACTGTGTGGATAACCGCATTATTTTATTATTATACCACTCTCACTCCTCCTGTGATGATTCTCCTCCCTTTCCATTATCACCATTGAGCTGAGATTCACTCAGATATTAGTTTTCTCAGACACTATTTGCACAGATCCACTTTAGTCTCTTTTGACTTCCCATGATGCTTTGCAATTTCCCTTTGAGACCTGCCCAACCATGACATAGAAACCAGTCACCCACTGGAGCACAAACCCTACTTCAACAAGATCGGGAAGACTTCCCATTATTTAAGTCTATAAATGTAAGCTTGCCATTTTATATATCTGATACAATTTTTTAATTAAAAATGTAATTATGTATGCATGCACATTTGGGTATGTGCAATATCAGGCAAATATTGCAAATTCTACATTAAAGATGCTGTCTAACATATTGCTTCAGTAGCTGGTTACATGTGCAAAATATATTCATTCAGATATATTTCTCCTACATAATCTACTTAAACGGAACTGAGAACTGGAGATTTTACTTCATGAGATTGCTGGACAGCAAACTGCAGAGATAAGATATTCACAGATGGTTGGACATATATTCTGAACCAAGAATCACAAAGCGGTGTGTGTGTCTGTGTGTCTGTGGCAAATACATGAAAGGCATTGGTCCTATTTTAACATGAGGCCTAATTGGGTGTACAGTTGCTGAGCTGAGCCTAACCAAATGTCACTTGATTTTCCCATCTAGCAAGGAGCTGTCCAGCAGTCTGGTGTTTTTTTTTAAAGACATTCATTGAATCACAGCTGTGAAGCAAACTCCTGCCTGCCAGGGTCATCCTGAAGATTTATGACACTCCCTGAAAGATTTGGGGTCTATAAAGCTATGAATGGATTACACTAATAATATTGACCATATATTTTTCAATTGAGATAACTTTTTTTTAGATCACGGTGAGTAATAGAACACACCAGACTGAGGACTACTTACACAGAATGCTGCAATAAATATTGCGGAGGTACCCTGTAATGCTGGGTTGTGTGCATTAGCAGGCTGTATCAGTCAAGAGGGTTAGAGAAAAGTCTATTATGCATCTGTTTTAGAGTGGGGAACCCTTGCTCATCACTACAGTGTCTGAGGGGGCTGAAGTGTTGTTTGTAGCTTTATAAAGGTTATAACACATCTATTGCTTATTTATACACAAAAGGGGAAAAAAGCAATGAGTATTCTCCATGATGTCTAGAATTGCTAGAAATACCATATGCTCCCATTTTTACTCTCTTAGTAACTGGGATGTGTTAATCACACTAGTTCTCTTGTTATCTATACAGGGCACAATCTACAAGAGCTAATCATGACTTCATTCATGACTGGCCCTTTGATTTCAATGGGCCTTAGAAACTACCTTTTGCTGTCATGGCACGATCCATGACATCCCCACCACAGGGTGACAATTCACAATTATATGTGCAGAGGGGATTCGCATAAGGCACTTTAAGGCACTTTCCCACCCCCTTCCTCTGCCAACCCTGAGTTGGGCAGCCACACTCTTCCACACCAGACTGGCTACGTGTGCTCCTAGATCCCCATATGGACCCAAGGGAATACATGAGCCATGCTGCAGGCCCCATAGCCTATTAAAATGAATGTTTAAAAAAAATTAGTAGCAACTGAGTCCCATTCCATTGCTTTCTATGGGGCTCAATCATGACTAACTGACTGTACAAATGATCTGGGAAGTTACCTTCCTGAGAGAAGGCCCTGCTCTGTCCCATCTTCCTTCTATGCAGAGCAGAACATCAAACAAAAGAACTCTCTCTCTCTCTCTCTCTCTCTCTCTCTCTCTCTCTCTCCCCAAATCTGCATTTTCTATGCAGACTTCCACACACAAATCAGTGCTAGATTAAAGGTGGTTATATGCATTTAAAGGTGGTTATATGCATAACCACCATCATGGTGGTTATATGCATTTCAAGAGTGCTTGACAACATTCTGTTAGGTCATCCTAGGCCAGATCTTTTGCTCATTTCTCTAGCACCATTTAATCACTCATAAATCATATTCCTTAACTAATTAGCATTTATAGAACAACACATAACATTGGATTTAAACAACAATTATTTTATTGCTACTTCAACCAAGAATTAATTGGCTAACCTTCTCATGGATCAATTGTGTAAATGTGATGTTTGGGATAGTTTCTTCTTGTGATTTAGAGTGACTGCTTGCTTAACTGTACTGTAAAGGGATTTTTCTACTGATTATCCCTATCTGAATCTAATCTCTGTGTCTGTCATTAGACTGGAAGGCAGGAATAATGCAATAATGATACTAAGGAAGCTTAGAGGGTGTAGAAACTAAGTTTACACTGTGGACCAGCTTTGCGATCTGATGTAATGCTACAGGTCAAAAACATCCCAAGGGTTCATGAAACTATAGTGAGCATATGGGGTTAAGGGTTTGTAGAAGGTCTCCTGTGCTTCCTGCTCCTTCTGACAGTTTCAAATAAAGGAGAGGAAGTGGGGGTGGGGAGAAAGAAGCAATAGCAGGTTCAAATTAATGAGGCGATTCTCACGATCAGTGAGACCTGCCTTAAGAGGGTTTGCAGGGATAGCGGACTTAGCCCGCTCTCCCTGCAGATGATCACAATTGCAGCCCTGGGTGGCCAGATTGGCCGCCCACATGACTGCCGGCTCCATCACAGAGCCGGTGGGGCTGCAGGGATCGGGGGCCACGTCGCCCCTGTAAGTTCCAGGATGCCCCGCATGAGTGCGCAGGCATGGTGGAGAGCCTCCCAGCCGAGGATCTCCTCATGTGTTGCCATGGCGCGGTGCCACACCACAGCAATACATGATCACAAAGATGAGAGTAACGGAGCGCTCGCTCTGTTAACCTTGGCTAAGGGGAGGGGTACTTTGGGAGATTTGCTGCCAGGAGCCACGCGACTCCCATTGCAGCACACGATTGGCAAAAAGCAGGCTCGGCTCCCTTAGCCTGCTTTTTGCCAATTGTGAGAATCGCCTCAATGTATAGCAGCCCAAGATATTACTCAGAGCAATAAACAGGAAGGGACTGTAAGCTATGAACAAGGTAGCCAGCAGTGTTGATTGAATCTAGACTTGTTTGTAATTGCCTCCCTATCTATATTTTGAATTTTATAGCATGGCACAACATGGTAACTAACAACACAGAAAGCCACAAATATTACATATATCAGGTGGTATATAAATATTATAAGTATGATAAATTGATAAGTAAGTAAATAACCCACATTAAAATTAATAATTATTAAATTAAAACAAGATGTCTTCAGATATATATCTCATATATATATCTCTTAAAAGGGAGGTGAGCATAATACAATGTAAGCAACAGTAATTAAACATTCTTTCTCCCCACTGCCTGCTTGAGCAAAAAGGGCCTTACCTCTTTCTTCAAAACAAGGAGCAAGCTAGTCTATCAAACTTCTCTGGGAAGGGAATTTCAAAAGGAAGGTGTCACTTCTGAGAAGCTCTTGTTCTAATCAGTCTTACTTTAGTGAAATACAGGATGGAGCCTCTTTCAGGAATCATTACATAGGGAGCCTCGTGTGGGAAGATGTAATTGCAGATTATCCCTGTCCATTAGATACTTCAACAGAAGGGTGATTTAAGCAACTAAACACGGGTGGCTGTGATACTCAAGATTCTAGATTAATTGTGGCAGAACCACAGTCCGGTGCCATTCTCTCTGTTCGATCTGTCTAGGACTGCCAGATATAATATGAATGTGATGAATATTTATATACCATTTTTCATCAAAAGTTACCAAAGGGGGGTAGATAGATAGATAGATAGATAGATAGATAGATAGATAGATAGATAGATAGATAGATAATGGCTCCTTGTCCCCAAATGGCTCACAAACTAAAAAAGAAACATGATAGACACCAGCAAAAGCTTCTGGAGGGATGCTGTGCTGGGGATGGATAGGGCTGGTGTCTCTTCACCGCTAAATAAAGAGAATCATCAGTTTTAAAAAGTGCATCTTGGCTCTTTTAACAGGGAATAATACACTGGGAGTATGTGACAGGGTTCTTGGGCAGACAGAGAATGAGGAAAGATACACTGGCCTCCTTCACACTTCAAAAAGGGAGCTTTGCTCCTTGGTTTCCAGTCTTTAAACTGACCAATCTTTTAATTCTTAACTCCAGAACAGCGATAACGCAAAACTTTTAAAAGTGGAAGAGTCTATGCTTAGGATTTTGAATCAGCTGTCTTACATTCTACTAGAAAGCTATATTCCATGTATCAAGAAGCAAACATGGTCATGCACATGCTTAGATCTTTGAAGTAAAAAAAAAGATATGGTGATATAATTCTTAGGCTGAAAAATGTCAAAAAATAATCATATGATACTGCACTTGTATACATTAATTGAAATCAAGGAGAACTAAAATACAAAACATTTCAAGGTTTGCCCTTTCAATCCATTCTAAAGGAAGATGGTGCTGAAGCATTTTACTATGCTGCTGAGAGGTGTTTTTTTGTTTTGTTTTTTAAGGATTGGTATAATCCATACTCAACCACCTGTGTGGCAGAGACCCAGACAAATATAGATTATTCACATGTAAACCAATAATAAGAAAATAGAACCAATATGTGTGTGTGTACAGCAGGTAAATTATCTACAGTTTTAAGAGTTCCTAAATAATCATTGATTTTGAAGTGGTTACAGTCCATTGAGCCAAAAATCAGTTTCTTAAAAAGGCTCTCATATCTGATTTATATCATAGGCCCTAGTAATGCTATAGGAGCTGTTAAACTTTAGATTAAAGTATATCCCTGGATACATCCAGAATACAACCATTATGCATGTCATATGTGCAAAATAAAATGATACAAATACTGTAAAACCTGCATGATACCAACTCCAGAGATACAGACGGAACCAAATAGCTTCTTATAGTAACATTATCTCAGTGTAGTGTAGCTACATCAGTCTTGACTAAACGAGGTTATGAAGAAGCATCTGCTTCACAATACAAGAACTGGAACAAAATGTGTGAATGGCACAGATTTGGTTTTCAGCACCACGGACAGTAACCAGTTCATTCTAGTAATCTAGGAACCCTTTTTGCTTGTTTATTTGGAAGATTTCCCAGATAGATCAAAGGGAACAAGCCAAGATCTCCAGACCAAAGTAGAACTTTCATTTATAGCACAGGCTTCTCATTCACACCCCACAATAATTAGTTGTTCTGCATATAGGATGTCTGGACACAGAGTAGAAAGCAACATATGCAGGGAAAATAAAAAAATCTCACCTTTGTGGTTTTTGGTAGTATTTAGCTGGTGCCATCAATAAAATTCCTCATATTATGAACTTCAGGATTGGGTTTACTGCATGTTTCTTTTTCTCTGTGAGAGTGTTAAATTGTTTGTGTCACTTGGGGCAAAACCAAGGAATTAGAAATTAATTATATTCCTGTTAAGATTTATAATCCTAACAGGAATATAATTAAGCTGTGAGATCTGAGTATACATTTTAAGAAGACAGACTTTATAATGTTGTGGTTGACTGTGCCTTCTGACTTTTCTCCCCAAAATTTAAAAGAATTAGAACTTTATTCGATTTCACATCACAGAATTTGGTAAGATAGTATGGAAATTGTATTTCTGTCCAAAAGAGTTGCCTCACTTCAATAGTAGCTCTCAGACTGGTATTTCTTGTATTGTTTTGAGGTATACCAAAACTGATACAGTATATGAAACATTGAGAAAATGGAAAATACATTGGCAATATTAATTGTTTCATAAATACTGTCAGGTAAGATATGCTGTTTTATTTCCTTTTTAAAACCTTGTTATTGAAAAACCAATAACTTGCCATTTGCTTATATTTTCCTTGGCATACAGGCCAGATATACTGCAGAAAGTGAAGCTAATAAAAGGTTAGAGCATTCTTCTCACTCAACTTCCAGGTACAGCCTCTCCCCCCTGCCCCCCCGCCTGCCCGGAAGAAAGCCATAATTTAACTTTAGAATGCTAGTTTGCTGCAAATATGGATGCAGCACATAAAGGTTGTTGTTTTTTAAAATGCAGGGTACAATAAAAGGATTAGAGACACTGGTTGATCAAAGCAGTTTACATAGCAAAAGGAATAAGCAAATAGGACCTCACAGACTAAAACGAGATACAAGATAGACACCAACAACAGCCACTGGAGGGATGATGTGCTGAGGTTAAATATTTATTCTTATTATTTATTTAAAATATTTATACCCTACCCCTCCAGTGCAATACTGCTCAGGGAGAGTTGTGCCCCCCCCCGCAGCGCTAAATACTGTATAAGAGAATAAGTACATTTAAGATGTCTTTTTGTCCAGTTAGCAGGGGTTGTTTGGGATCAGGGTCATAGAAGGTAAAGAAAATGCCCCTGATGCTGATCAAGTAGTTGCTGCTGCACAAGTAGCAATTAAGCACTGAATTCCTTGGCTGTTTTGACCCTGTGTTATATGGAACCTGTATATCTGCTATGGGACAAGTACCTTCTTCATCATCGTGCAGTCTCACAGCATTGCTAGAACAAGACAATTATGATACAAAAGTGCCATACTTCAGGCAAAATTCTGTTGCTGGGGGTAAGCAGTAGAGGATTGAATTTGAAACCAACATGAAGAACTCTCTGCTATCACAGGAACTAGCCTGGACACTTCTTCCTTCATCAGAGGCCCTCTTCCACTCCTGAGGTTAGGTCAGTGGTGACAGGGGAGAGGGTCTCGTTGGTCATACATCTCCGTTCTGGCATGCCCTACCTAGGGAAGCTCATCTGGCACTGACTATCATGTTGTTCGGGAAACAAGCAAAGATATTTTAATTTTCCCAGACATTTCAGAATGTGAACTAGACTAGTCTTATCTTCAATGTATCTTAATGAATGCTTAGTACTGCTATATCTTCAGCTATCTTGTTTTTATTATGCTATTTCATTATATTTTTAACTGTATTTTATTTCTAAATGTATCACATCTTCTGAAGGCTTTGCTAAAATTATGTTAATTAAGCTCTGTGGTTGTCTTTGGTAGAATACAGGAGGGGTTTACCATTGCCATCTTCCATGCAGTATGAGATGATGCCTTTCAGCTTCTTCCTATATCGCTACTGCCCAGTATAGGTACCAGCGATGATTCGAACTGGCAACCTCTGCCTGCACTATTACTGTGCCATTAGGACCTGGCGCAAATGTCAGAGTTGTAGAACAATTGGAGGGAAATGACCATAGTGTGATCCAATTCAGCTTATATGCATCAGAGCACTGCCAAGCAAGTCCAATACAGATAAGTTGGACTTCAGAGGAGGAAACTTCTCAAAAATGAGGGGACTGGTAAATTGCAAAAAAGCTGAATGAGTTCTTTGCATCTGTCTTCATGGCAGAGGATACTGACCATATCCCTGCTCCAAAACTGAGCTTCTCAGGCTTGGAGGCTTAAGAATTGGGCCAATTTAAGGTGATGAGAAAGGATGTTCTAAACTGTCTTGAAAAACTAATTAAAAAACAACAACACCCAGGGGAAGATGGAATCCACCCAAGAGGAACTCAGATGTGAAATTGCTGCTCTCCTAGCAAAAATATGTAACTTGTCCCTACTATCAGGCTCTGTACCAGAGGACTGGAAAGCAGCCAATGAAACCCCAATTTTCAAAAAGGGATCTGGCAGTGGTGGTGGGGGGGGGTCCAGGAAATTACAGAGCAGTTTGCTTAACTTCTGGGTAAATTGATGGAAAGCATACATGAGGACAAATTATTAAACATATAGAAGAACAGGCCTTCCCTCACCAACCTTTTGGAGTTCTTTGAGCATGTCAGCAGGTATGTGGATGAAGGTGGTTAATACAGTATACTTGCACTTTGAAAAGGCTTTTGATAAAATTCCCCACCAAATGATCTTGCACAAACCTAGCAGTCATGGGATAAGGAGACAGGTTTATGCATAGATTGGTAACTGGTTAAAAGACATGAAACAGAAGGTAGGAATAAATGGACAGTTTTCATGATGGAGATACGTACGAAGTGGGGTTCCCCAGGGATCTGTACTGGGACCACTACAGCTCCTTAACTTGCTCATAAATGATCTAGAAGTTGGGGGTAACCAGCAAAGTGGCTAAATTTGCAGATGACACTAAACTATTTAGGGTAGTAAAATCCAAAACAGATTGTGAGGGGCTTCAAAAGGATCTCTCCAAACTGGGGAAGTGTGCAACAGAATGGCAATTGCGGTTCAATGTTGCCAAATGTAAAGTGATACATATTGGGGCAAAAACCTCCAACTTCACATACACATTGATGGGGTCTGAGCTGTCGGTGACTGACCAGGAGAG
The DNA here is from genome assembly GCF_027244095.1 of Hemicordylus capensis. Taxonomy (NCBI): domain Eukaryota; kingdom Metazoa; phylum Chordata; class Lepidosauria; order Squamata; family Cordylidae; genus Hemicordylus; species Hemicordylus capensis. The sequence continues at coordinate 262,857,240 of NC_069659.1, forward strand.
AGATCATGGGGTTGTGGTGGACAGCTCATTGAAAGTGTAGACTCAGTGTGTGCGGCAGCTGTGAAAAAGGCCAATTCCATGCTAGGGATCATTAGAAAGGGGATTGAAAATGCTAATATTATAATGCCATACAAATCTATGGTGCAGCCACATTTGGAGTACTGCGTACATTCTGGTCAATGTATCTTAAGAAGGACATTGTAGAATTAGAAAAGTTTCAGAAGAGGGCAACCAGTATGATCAGGGGCCTGGAGCACCTGCCTTATGAGGCAAAGCAACAGCATCTGGGGCCTTTCATCTTGGAAAAGAGGTGATCACGGGCTGTCATGATAGAGGTGCATAAAATTAAGCATCAAATCGAGGGAATGGACAGAGAGAAATCTCTCTCTCTCTCTCTCTCTCTCACACACACACACACACACACACACACACACACACACACACACCACTAGAACAAGGGTCATCCCATGAAACTGAAGGCTGGGAAATTTAGGACCAACAAAAAGAAATACTTTTCACACAGAGCATAATTAATCAATGGAATTCTCTGCCCTAGGATGTGGTGATGGCCGCTTGCTTGGATAGCTCTAAAAGGGGCTTGGACTAATTCATGGAGGACAGGTCTGTCAATGGCTACTTGTTGGTAGCTGTAGGCCACTTCCAGCCTCAAAGATAAGTTGCCTCTAAATACCAGGTTTAGGGGAGCAACAGTAGGATAGAGGGCATGCCCTCATCAGCATCTTGCCTGTGGCTTTCTGGTGGGCCACTGTGTGAAACAGGGTGCTTGACTAGATAGGCCTTGGGCCTGATCCAGCAGGGCTGTCCTTATGTTCTTATGACATTCAAGCTAAACCTTGTGGTCATTTTCCAGAAGAGCAGCTCAAAGATTTGGAATATCACACTGAAAGTGAACTATCATTAGTGAACTATCACTATCACTATAAAATATATATTTTAAATGTTCTCAAAGTGGTTTTCACAGAAAAAGAACATTAAGAAATTAGATCCCTATTCCCAAAAGGTTCACAGTCTAAAAAGAAATACAAACTACACATGAGCGACAGCCACTGAAGAGATACACTGTGTGGTGGCACGCAGAGATGTAACTATTGAGCAGTTTCTCTGCACTTTCCTTTTGCGACTAATCGTTTTCAGCTCCTGTGGGTGTCTCCTCTTTGCAGATTTGGTTCAGGATTTCCCCTTCTGTGTCCTGGAGTGCACATCATTCATTCACTTTAAAAGGAAAGAGAAGCAGTTGCACAGCTATTAACCTGCCCACAGCAAGGTTATGCCCTCGGTATCAAAGCTACTCTCCATCAATTACATTTGGACTGGATTGTGTGGAACTGGGATTTGCAGGACTGTTTCCACAAATGTGGTTGAGGCATTCTTAGTTGATTTGTTTGGATAAGCCCTCAGTGTCTTTATTGGATAACTGATCCAAATTTTTTTGTAAATCAAGAGATGAGTTCTTATGCATTGTCAACCACTCCTGGGCTGTTTTTGTGCCACTGCAACTGGCAACAGGATCACCGTCATGTGGTGGGTGTCAGGGACTTGAGAGCTTGACCCAGAAACCTCATGGCCTAAAGCTAGGATCTAGTTAAGACAGATTCTGGAACTGTGTATGCTTGAGAGCCTCCTTGTTGCATTGGGAGGAATAGGAGCATGTAACATTAGCCCTGGCCATTGGAGGCAGTGTGAAATGCCAAGATTAGCCAGGCTTGGTACATATTTTAGGAGACTGTCTTTCTGTTTTTTCCTGGAGCAGTACCTTCTGCCTGCTGCATGTCAGCCTCTAATTAGAGCAACTACCACTGGAACGCTGCCCTGGAGAACCTATACTGTACCTTACATGTCTAGATTTGGGTGCATTCCTCTAACAGTGGGCAGCTGTGGTGATTTTTCCAGATGCTTGCACCACCATCACTGGTCTTGCTGATCCAACACTTGGTCACAAAGCCAGCCTCATAAAGAGGCAAGCTGAGATGGTCACCTCAGGTGGTAGATAGGTTATCGGGGAACAGTTACTGCCCAGAGATGCTCTAGCTCAGGGATTCTCAACGTTGGGTCCCCAGATGTTATTGGACTTTAACTCCCATAATCCCCAGCCAAAGGCCACTGGGGCTGGGGATTATGGGAGTTGAAGTCCAATAACATCTGGGGGCCCAACACTGAGAATCCCTGCTCTAGCACCTGGGCTACGGGAGCCATGGGAGGAGAACTGCACTTGGGGTAGCAAGTATGATTTATCCTCTTTGCTAAGCAGGATCCACCCTGCTCTGCATTTGAATGGGAGACTACAGTCCTGCAAAAAGTCCAGTATGTGAGCACTGTCAGATAATCCCCTTAAGGAATGAGACCTCTCTGAGAAGAGCATCTGTTTGCATACATAAAGTACCAAGTTCCTTCCCTGGCATCTCCAAGATAGGACTGAGAGATTCCTGCCTGCAACCTTGGAGAAGCTGCTGCCAGTCTGGGTAGACAATACTGAGCTAGATGGACCAATGGTTTGACATGGTAGAAGGCAGCTTCTTATGTTCCTGTGAGGGGGGTGGCAGCAGGGGAGCAGCAGGGAGGAGCCAAGTGCCCAGTGGGTGGCATTTGGTGCCCTGCTTCAGGCACCTAAAAATCTTGGACCACTCTTGCTTGGTCCCCATTTTGTGCCCTGTTTGCCTAATATTGATAGCATCCAAGTTGTTTCATTGTGGATTAAACACATCGGTAAGTAATAAAAAAGCATTTATTATAGATAAATATGGGTTCTATACTATGATATCAAGTGGAAACACAGCCACTTTAATCCCATATTAGTTTCAGGTGTCCAAGGACTCCTATAACACTTGATCTGATGCTAAATATAAAAGTACTGCAGCTCCCACTTCATTCACATACATTTTAAATCGAAATTTCAACATTAGCTTGTCCATTAAAGTAATTTTTATTAAAGAAGGGAGAAATATGATGTTGTAAAAGGAGAGCTACTGAACGCAAAAAGTTAGCATGTGGAAGAGAAGAAAAGTGGTTATTATGATTCTTTAAAATTCATAGAGATAGTAAGATTGATCTGTGCAACGATGAAAAAGGACTCCAGTGCAACCTTTAAGTTACTTATAAGAACTGAAACAATGTGTAACGTCCAAAATTATATAAAATAATTTCAGGTAGACTCTTTTGCATATAGCTTTCCCTAATTGTGTATCCATACCTCTGAATAGTTGAAAGATTATCACTAATTGCCTTATCCTGCACTCTGATCTTAATCACCATCTGTTGTCAAGGAAATATTGTTAAAGCATATGAAGCTACTGGCATGGAAGCATGGGCAAAGGCATCACTACAATGGAACAAGGAGGGACAAATTATCCAGGGTCCTTAAGCGAGGCCCCCACCAGCTGGGTGACAGCTTGCTCCTTGCTCTCCCCATAATACATATCTGAAGAAGGTGAGTGCAGGGCCCATCCTCACTCTTGGGCCCAGGGTCCACTCCAGCCTTGCTATCCACCATACTTGGAACACAAAAGGCTACTAGCATGGAAGTATGGAGCATAAGAGACTGTTAGCATGGAAGCATGGAGCACAAGAGGCTACTAGCATGGAAGCATGGAGCATAAGAGGCTGCTAGCATGGAAGCATGGAGCATAAGAGGCTACTAGCATGGAAGCATGGAGCATAAGAGGCTGCTAGCATACCATGGCAGCAGATTGTTAAAACACTCAGCACAGTTGTCAGTCAGTAAGACAGTTCACTTGATGATGAAAAGGGTAGGAAGGATGTCTTACCCTAGTTTGGGAGCTGTGCATGCTTCCATTTTTTGCTTGTGTGTGAGTAAAAAACAAGATAGGGGGCATCAGAAGTGCTTGTCTGCTAAGCAGCAGCTGGATAGGCGGGCTTAGTCCTACCCAGCAGCTGTACCCGGCTGCTGAATGAGGTAGAAGAAAAAGCTCTCCTGACACTTAACAGATGAGCACTTCCAGTGCCTCCAACCTAGGTTTTTACTCACAGATGAGCAGAAAATGGGGGCATGCACAGTCCCAAACTAGGGTAGGAAACTCTTCCTACTCTTTTAATCATCATGTGAACTGCCTTAGTATGTGTGACATATTAGTAAAGCTACCCAGTTAACTACTTTTTATGCCAAAACTGCCTTAGGGGACATATTCTGTCCTGTTCTATTCTGTATTTCTGTCCCACTATATCTGAAGGGCTTAGAGTAATTTACATCATCTTGATACACACAAAGCAGCCTGTCTTCTAGCCATATCAGCATCTTGGGGCATTGTTTTTTTGCTGCTGCAGGTATGTGAGCAACCTTATGTTCAGAGAGCATATATGGTGAATGCGCTTGTGCCTGACCTTTATCTTCCAGAGTAAGGAGAATAATGATTCATCGGCAACGTAGTTGTAAATGACTTATTGGGTAATAATGATGGAATCTTTGATGGCGTCCAAGAGGGGAGGGACCAGATAACAGTTGAGCCAGACAGATTGATAGAAAGTTTCCCATTCTTTCCTCTTCCTCTAAGCTGCAGAATATTCTACACTACACCATTGATATTATTATCCCTCTACAGTAAGATTTAATAATGATTTTGACTATTATAACTTTCCCCAAAGATTTTTGAAAATTCTAGTATGGTGAGGATAATGATAATTCTGTTAGATATCCCAAGCGCTCCCCATCCCCAGAAATAAAGACCCCAGTGTACCCTGGGAAGAAGGAGTGACAACTCAGTTAATGTCTAATATCATCATAGTAGACCTCTCCTTCCATCTATTTTAAATGTCCTAATTATTCAGGTTCATTATGTAACTATGAGAAAGTCTGGTGTCAGGGTAAGCCTATATATATATTACTCCTGCTTATCAAGTTTTGTAATTATTTGGGAATTTTGGCACATACACTCTTATCCCTGTCACACAATGTTCAATTGGGATGAGTTTTCACCTGCTGTACTTGACAGGGATAGTACATGAGATGGAGCCACCACATGGGAAGAATCATGGTGGAGTGTGGAATCCATTCTGAATGACTGTTGGTTGGTATACTGGGTTCCAGGGAGCAAGTGAGTATGTAGATTACTTGAGATTTCAAGCACTGTGGGGATAAGCAGCACAACAGAAGGGCACTTAAACATGCTTCCGGTTAGGAAGGAAACTTGGACCTGGATGACTAGTCCAATGCACATAATGAGAAAACATGTTAACAACTGTCCCAGCCCAACTGCGCTTGCTCCAGTTTTCAAGGAAGGTGTTCAAACTTCAAGAATACGGGTGCAGGGGTGTGTGTCTAAGGAGAACATTCAAAATGTTATAGTTTACTTATTTTTAATGTGACCAAATGAGGAAAATATACAGTGTCCTCAAATGTGTCTGTTATATTTAGGGGTGTGCATGGAACTGACTGGCCCGGTTTGGTCTGGCCCCCATTGAACCCCCCCCCCCCCGGTCCAGGCCGGTTCCAGACCGGTCCACGATTTTTTTTAAAAAATTAAAGTATAATTTAAATACCTTTAGCCCCTTTGGGGGGCTTGCTGAGGCTGCGGGGGTGTCCACACAGGTTCCTTCTCCTCCCACTGGCCTTCCTCATCACCGCTGCAGCCCACCATGGCCGGGTATCTTAGTATTTTCAGCCCTTTCGGGCCTATGTATGAGCACACAGCTGCCATTTTGGCGGCAGCCATGCATGCGCCAATGCCCTCTGCAAGGCTGGCCTCGCAGAGGGCATTGGCGCATGTGCGGTGGCCGCCAAAATGGCAGCCACACACTCGTACGGAGGCCTGAAGGGGCCTAAAATACTAAGATACCCGGCCATGGTGGGCCGCAGCGGTGATGAGGAAGGCCAGTGGGAGGAGAGGGAACCTGTGTGGACACCCCCGCAGCCTCAGCAAGCCCCCCGAAGGGGCTAAAGGTATTTAAATTAAACTTTAATGAAAACAAAACAAAACAAAAAATTCGCAGACCGGTCTGGACTGGAGCCAGCGGTCCGGTCCCGGTCCGACGGAACCGGGGATGGTGGTACGGTTCGACCCCGAACCCCTGAATCCCCGGACCAGACCGCTGGACCGCCAGACCAGTTCGCACATCCCTAGTTATATTCATTCAAGTATACATTTCTTTTATCTTACAACATAGCTACTAACAGCTTCCTAACCCTACCTAATCTAATCTACCCTCCACCCTCATCCCTAACCCCAATCACACAATAAGTGTCCCAAAATGCCAATGGCCATTTCCCCAAACATTCTACCCTCCAAGCATTCTGCCTCTCACTCTTACTTCAGCATTCCATGCTCCAAACAATTCCACCCTCACCATCCAGACAAGCCACAGACCAAAGTTCAGTACTTAACCCTTGGAGCGAGATGAGACCAGGGGTAGAGGTAATAAAGCAACAGGTGCTTCCCAATAAAAGTGCTGCATCACACTGACTGAAGCAATGCATTGCATTCCAAGTAACACAAAAATATTATACAATTAATTGCAAAGTTGTCTGGATCACAATATTCCTTACATTCTCAACAGACGAAAGCATCCCATCAGATCTGAAATACCTAACCAAGGCTGCAATGCACACTGATAATGGAGTATGTTTAACTGAATATCATGAGACTTTCTTCCAAATAAACATGCTTAGAATCAAACTGCACATAGTATCAGCCTGTGTGGTGCATTTGTTTGCCTTTTCTTCATGCCAGTCTCATTCTCTGCTATGTCAAGTCTCCTCCATTCACAAAAGCCACGTGCCCTTTATCATCACCGAGGCCACCATTTGAAACTTGCCCTATTACATTTTCCACGGCAGCAGATTATGTCACTGGGCCTGATTATGAGTCAGTATGTGTCAACGAATTATGAGTCAGTGTGTGTCACAATTGCCCCAAAATAAGCTGAGATGGGCTATGGGTAGAGAAATTGCTTATGCAAATAGAATTATTCTCCCTAATGATCAACATCATGAGAAAGGATATTACAATGGCATTCAGCTTCATTTTTAAAATGTTGCCTAAGTACTAGAGATCTTCCCCATCCTCATTTTCCCCTTTAAACTCTGTCATTTGTACAGCCTATTAACCTTTAACTTTATGACTATCTGAACATGAAATACGGGCAGCATTTAAGCCTGAGAATACTGGAGCCATGCCTTCTTACTTGGCAAAGGAGGTGAAGCACATTCTTTTAAATCAGTCATTTTCGATATCAATCACAGACACATAGAATTAAGGAGATTATTTTTTTAGACTTGCATACGGATGCTTGTTATAACAAATGTTGCACAGAATCAAGTCTTTTGCCGATATATTTAAGTACATAATCTCTATTTCCATTATAATTAAGGGTTCCCCCACTGTTCTGCTGTAGCCTTATAAATATTAAATACAGTACAGCCTTACTTGTCTGAATTGCCTGGGGGAGGTTAGAAAAACAATAATCAGAAGTTTGAATAAACAAGAGTTCTATTTGTGGATAGTGGCATGGACCTTGAGTTACACAGAGGACCCACAGTGAATTTGAAAAACACTGAATGGGACTGCTGCAGTTTTATATGCAAGAATTTAGCACATGAAAGGAAGGGCAAACCCACTTTTCTCATCCAGAGGGGTAGCTATGTTAGTCTATTGCAGCAAAAACAATGAGCAGCTTGTCACAAAGGAAGAACATCAGAAGGTAACCACCTCCCACTAGGAAACAATGGTTACACCCTCATAGTACCCGAAGTGTTGTCATGTAAGGCTACAGCCCTGTGCATATGTATTAGAGCATGCCCCACTGTACTCAATGGGACTTACTTCTGAAAACACATGCATGGGATCAGACTGTCAGTCTAGTAGCCTGCACATGCTTACAAGTGCTGAAAGAAGGTCTTATGTCCCACCCTGGCACATCACTCACCAACCTCCTCACTGCTCACAGAAATGGCAACATTTTCTAAAGGGGAAAGTGCCATATCCGTGATGGCAGACACTTCTGTGATCAGTAGCCTGGGGGGATCCAGGCTGCCAATCGATCGTGGAAGCACCTGCCATCACATTATGGCGCTTCCCCCTTCAGATAAATGCTGCTGTTTCCGTGAGCAGCAACAAGGGAGGTGAGCATATATGGGTTGAATGCCTGAACAGGGCTTCTGTTACAGAAAAAACAAAAGTCTTAGAATCTAACAGATGCACGGTGGCATAAGCTCTCCACAAAAGCTTATGCCACAGCAAGTCTTTAAGATGCCAGAAGATGCCTTATGGATTTAAAAAAACCCCAAACAAACACTGGAATAGGAACTAAGTGTAAGCTAGAAGTCTCTAGAGCTGACATCGACAGCAACAAATACAGTAATCCCTCGACCTACGAACTACTCGACATCCAATGTTTTCGAGTTACGAGCGACAAAAAAGACCAGAAGTAGTTGCCGGTTTAGATTCAGCTTACTCGACCTACGAATTTTTAGATGCAGTTTCCTCGACTTACGAATGTTTCCAGACTTCCGTGGTGCGCTCTTTGACTTACGAAAATTTCGACCTCCGAACGTGCGTTCAGAATGGATTAAATACGTAAGTCAAGGGACCACTGTATGCGAATTTGTACTAGCACAAGAAGTTAACTTAGTTGCACTAAAAACTAGGGATCTGCAGAATTGTGCTAATGTGCTCTTGTGTAAATGTCCCTCTTAAAACAAATGAGGTATGCCACAGTTGAGCACAAGCTCCAGACCACACAATTAGCTAGTGCCACAGTTTTGTGCTAGTGCAACATCCTTCAACAAGCAGTTTATTGCTCTGGATATTGGCCAGTGTTGGTGCATTTATTTTCACTTCATTGGTTGTGCCAATCCATCACTGGAATACTCATCCAGTCTGGAATATTATCCATCACTGGAATACTATTTTCAAGAAAAGTTGCAAATAATAAGAAGATGACTATTCCTTTCCTACCCCATCACATTATGGTTATGGCTACTGCTGATTCTATATGTGACCCACTGTCTAGGATGCATGGTCATTGGTAATGCATAATGCTGCTGCCCTAGGATAAAAATCCAAGGGTCACCAGGCCTTAGGACTAACCTGGAGTCTACAGGAATTGGCATCAATCTCCAGGTAGTTATTGAAAGTAATTTTGGCAGTTTTAATGGCTTGATAATTGTGGGGGGAAATGAGGAGGGAATTAGTGAAAAGCTGTTGAGGAGTGTGAGGAGAAACATTAAAACCCCCACAGAGCAGAATATGCTCTGGTTGTAAAGAAGTTCAGCCCAAGAGATTATCTGGAGACATCAGGTTGAGTTCAAAAATCAAAGATTTTTTAAGAAACTAAAACATCACATACTGAGAAAGAGCCAATGAACAATATACCCAAATAGGCACTATCCTTCAACAACAATTCTAACTGACCAAGACAGACCTATTAACATCTCATCATGCCTCTAGGGGCCAGAAGGGGTTACTGCCATGCTAAGAGTAATGCTTTAGAATTCTCACTTCTAACAAAAAGAGGTAAAGTGTGCCGTCGAGTCGGCGACTCCTGGTGACCACAGAGCCATGTGGTTTTCTTAGGTAGAATACATTGCCATCTGTCGTGCAGTATGAGATGATGCCTTTCAGCATCTTCCTATATCACTGTTGCCCGAAACAGGTGTTTCCCATAGTCTAAAACCCGTCCAGAAATAACTTCAGGCAGATTGAACCCTAATCCATAAAGGATTTTAGATATTTTTGAATACTTTTGGAAGGGGCTTATTTGGTAGCAGCAGCCAGAGGTGCACCTAGGTAATTTTGGAGCCTGGACCTAAAGGCCTTTGGAGGCCCCCCACTCCCCTGCAAATTAAGCATCATCATGCTCAGCCAGGACAGACTAAAGAGGATCTGGGGGTGGGGTGGGGGGCAGAGGCTATGGAGGCCCTGGATTTCAGTTCCAAAATCCAGGGGTAAGAGTGCCTCTGGCATCAACAGCAGCAGCAGTAGTCATAGGTGGTAGTGATGAGAGAGTCTCTCAGTCTCTAAGAGAAGCCATAAACTCAGTGATATAGAAAACGTCAGTCTCCTAGTTCGATGTTCACTCCTCCTCCTCCTCCTCCTCCAGATTGAACCAGAGTGAGTCTCATCTTCATTGTGCGTGTTTCCAGCTGGCCACCTTAACAGACTTCATTACATTCCATCCAAGGCAATGAGTATTAAACGCATAGTTACAGATGCTATCATTAACAGGATGCATCTAAGTGTGCTTTTTTGACTGAGAGGTAAAAGGAACACTTCTTATATCAATATCTTTGCAATGTTTTTATCTTACTGAGTTAAATACTTTTACCTTCTGAATCCCCTGTATTTCTTTCATTCATTCATTCATTCATTCATTCATTCTATTTCTATACCGCCCTTCCAAAAATGACTCAGGGCAATTTACATTAAAACAAAACAATTAAAATCAATTAACAGTTAAAAGCAGAGACTATAAAACACCATAAAACAATTAACAGTTAAAAGATTTAGAAGATTATATGAGGTATTGCTAAATGTTGAGAAGAAACTGTAGTCTGCTTAAGACATCACACTTCCTGTTATGTTATTTTGGAACTTGACGGTTGGCATGATTGGTTGCTAAGTGTGTAGTCTCCTGCAAACTACTGTATGTGTTGTGTGGTAAAAAAACAAATCTAAGAATTTTGTGGTGCCCTCTGGTATGCTTTCCACCCTTGCCTCCCTTCCTATAAGGACTCATATGACTCCTGGGTAACATTCCAAAGGAAGATGCTGAAACCTTTCCTGAAGTTTTTGCAATTAGCTGGTATGGTGCCTCTTTTGGTAAATGTGAATGTTAAAGTCCTGCTTCCAGTTTGTTGGGATATATCACCCCTGCCCCCAATAAACTGTTCTTTACAATTTGATGCACAGTTTGCTATGTTTTTGTTAATTGCATGAAGGTAATTATGGTGATGCTGTGATGCTAATGAACTTTCCTTACACTATTATTATTTTTTATAAATTAAGTTAAGGAATCAGGATTACCGTAGTCAAGTAATTCTAACGTCCTGATTCAGAGAAGGAGATCCATGCATGGAAGCAGGCTTTCAGAGAAATGTATCACTTACTGGCCACATTTACATGCAATGCAGAACTGTGAGTCCATTGGACCCTCAGTTCTGCTCCCCACCCCACCTCCGCTCCCCTGTCCACATTTGGACATAACAGAGAGGAGGGGAAACTGGCTGTGTGGGATTCCTTCTTGCATAAAGGACAGCCCACACAGCCAATCACAGCTGGAGAGAGGGAGGAGCTTCCTCCTCAACTCCAGTTTCAGGCAGCGCAGACTGAAGTTCCTCATTTAGACATGCTGCAGGCAGCTGTTAACTTCGGGTAGGAGTAGCAAAACTCACTACAACCCAAGGGTTCAAACTGGAGTTTGAAGAGCGAGACCTCGGGTTGCTCTCTGTGCTGGACTGGAGTTTCACGCATTCAGACTTACAGGTTTGGCAACTTCTGGCCCCTTCAATTCCATTTCCCAGTTATGTGTGAATGGGGCCGCTGAATCATGAACTGCACTCATAAATTGGATTGTGTTCAGTGGATGAGTGGTTGAATGCACAACTGACTGCATATTTAATTACACATCCTGATTCACATTCTGGCATTACTAGTTATGCGTTAAGAGCATGTTTTCACAAAACTGGAGCTGTAGTAAAGGGCTGTGAAGTTGAAAACATATTTCTTGTGTAAATATTACTCATAAAGGAAGAAAGAACTTCACAGGAATCTGAAAGTAAAGTCTGGTGGAGCATGCATTATTAGCTCGAGGAAGCAAAATGTCACCCTTACCAAGTGAGAAATTTATTTGCACAGTTCTGTAAAGCACAACTATAGAAAACAAAATGCAAGGTAATCTACAGTCATCCAACTGTTGGCATTCACATGATATTACTCAATGCTTCATCCCATGCAAACACAATTCAAACATTCAAAATGCAAACACCACAGGGGAAATCTATCTACTATTTTAAGTTATCATGAGATTCAAATAGAATTCCTGACATAAACAGTGGAAGATCCAACTAGCCAACTGCATGCAACAGATATTACAAACAAAAATAAGCACCATATGAAAAATAGGTTTAGACTCATGGCCAATGTAACTTCTAGATGGAATCTAGCTTTCTCTTTCTAAATGGGACAGAAGTGTAATGAAATGAGATGGGGGTTAGGCTTTGATTGTCCATTCATTCATTTAGCTCTTTGTTTCAGTGTCATTTCATTTTTAATATTTACCTAAAATTCTCATTTTCCCAGACCCTGTTTTATGGTTAGTATAAGGCCAGCCTGAAAGATAATATATTGCGACTGCTATATTATTTATTTCAAAGCCAAGTTATTGATTATTGCCCACTGAAAGTGACAAATGGCATCTGAGAAAGGCACGGTCAGCGAGTTCTATTAAAAAAATGATAGTATTGCTCATGGATTGTTAAAAGGTTCAGTTTAGGTACTTTATAGGTTTATATCCATCACAATTTAATGACCAAATGATGAAAAATATGAGTCATGGGAACAATTCCTTTCTGTTCAAGTTTAATGTTCAAGCAGTTAGCAAAATAATACACTTCTGGTGAGAAAGTTTTACACACCCCAGACCTCATAATACATAATGGAGTAATTAGTGTTATTGTTACTTCCCCCCACCTCTGTCCAAAAGGGGAAGCATATGAGATAAATGGTTATCATTGCTACTTGAACTAAGTGGCATATAGCCTACACAAGAGAAAGCCTATGCTGAGGATCCAATTGCCCTCAACAGCACTAGCCTTCAAAAGTGGAAAATGTGCTCAGAATCCAAGTTGCTTCTATACCAAACAGCAAAGCCTCCTCCTTCTGGACCTGTGAGTGAGTCAAATCCGATTCACATGACCAGATTGGCATCAAAATGTGAGAAGAGTGAAGATCTGAAATTCAGTTTTGTACACATTTAAAATCTAGCAAAAGTTCAGCATTTTAATATAGCTTTTGGATTGAAACATTTTTACATTTTGCTTTTGAAATTGTACTTTCAGGGCAACTTGAAAACATGAAATGTTAACTCTACTGTTGAATTTCAAGGCAAGAATGTTATGTATCAACTTGCTAACTTCAGTTATCTTTTCTCCATTTTTAACTGTCTGAATCCAACATGCCCATAATTCGTAATGTGTTCCCAAAAATTAAGAGTTTGCAAGAAAATATGAGATTGAAGAATTCTTTTAAGAAAATCCATTCCATCCAAATTCATTCTAACTGTGCATAAACTGCAGTAGCTCAATCCCAGTTTGGCCCACAGGATGCTTGAAATGCTGGCGTAACTTGGACATAGCCTGAGTCAACCATACAACCATCTCAGCATATGCTGAAATTTGCGCAGATCCACTCAACCCATGTTCACAGTACACCAATGCAATCATTACACAGTACACCAGTTCAATTCATTCAAATTGACCCTCAATGGGATTTATGAAGGATGTTCATTCAGCCTGTTACTTTTGCTCTTTAAAGTGGGAGAAGAAGGGAAGCATTAATGGACCACATGAGCCCGTCTCTGTGTTGAGGCCATTTCAAGAAGCCCTTCTCCAGGTGCCCTCACTTCAGAAGCAGGCAGAAGGCCACTGAAGAAAGAGATGTCTCAGTTTTGGTACACTGGATTTGGAACAGTCTCTTTGAAAAAGCTCTCCTGACACCCAATCCCACGTCATTTTTAGCACCAAAAGAACACCTCTTTATTTACCTAGGCCTTTAAAAATACAAACTTGCAGTGACTGACATAATGCACAGTCTTCCATCAACGGGAGGGATCCAGCAGGGCTGCTGTGCAACTTCAAAGGCAGTCCCGATGGGGCAGAGACAGGGCTGCTGTGTATGGAAGGACTTTAAGCCATTCTAAGCAGCAGCACAGCACTCCTTTCACTGGAAACAGATCCACTCAATCCGTGTTCACATTGGAAAGAATGGAAGGAGAGCGGCACTGCTGCCTGGAAGTGGTTTTAAGGCATCCCACAGCACAGTCACTACACCGTCAGGGCTGCCTTTGACGTTGCGCAGTAGCCCTGGTGGATCCTTACTGCTGACAGGAGACTGCACATCACATTGGCCAATGAGTTTTAATTTGCTGCTGTGTTTTTGCCGCTCTGCTGTTTGTATTTGTTGGAACATTTTACTGGATAGCTCTTACATAAGAACAGCCCTGCTAGATCAGGCCCAGTGCCTATCTAGTCCAGCGTTAGGAGTGTCAATGGAACTGGGTTTGGTGGTTCAGTTCGGATTTGAACCAAATTTGAACCAAACTGCTGGTACATGAGCCAGTTTGGTTGAACTGGCTGGTGGTCCAGCCCGTTTGGTCAAACTAGGCTGAACTGGTTCAATCCGGTTCGAGGGCTATGCTTGTAAAGGGGAATCCGGTGAAGATTCCCCTTTGCAAGAAAAGGGGAACACTGCCTTTAATTGGGTTCTTAGGGTGGGTGGGGTGGGTAGGGAGAGGGAACCATACCAGCTTTGGAGGGGGGGCAGTGGGTGTGGTGGTGGCAGCATGGCAGTGGCTCCTCCAAACCCAGCTGGTGTCCGTCCCCCCACAAGCAGTGGGCCTGGCAGCAGCCCAGTTCTGGCCTCCACAGATGCACAGAGGCCCCACATTGCTGGGGCGGAGTGCTGGTGGGGTTTAGAGGAGCTGCCACTGCGCCACTGCCAACGAAGCCAATAAGGTTCCCTTTCACCACCAATCCCTGGCCGCCCTTAGAACCCTTTTAAAGGCAGGATTCCCCTTTGCTTATAAAGGGGAATCCTCACCAGATTCCCCTTTACAAGTACAGCCTTCAAACTGGGTTGAATCGGTTCATATCAGACCAGGTCCTATCCAGTTCAAACTCATACCGGCCACCTTTTTTTGAAGCCAGTCCAGTTCGAATCAAACCCGGTTCAGTTTGAACTGGTTCTGCACACCTGTATCCAGCATCCTGTTTCCCATAGTGGCCCACCAGATGCCTCTGGGGAGCCCACAGGCAAGAGATGAAGGTATGTTCTCTTCTGCTGTTGCTCTCCTACAAGTGGTATTTAGAGCTGTCCTGCTTCTGAGGCTGGAGGTAGCCTATAACCATCAAGACTAGTAGCCACTGATAGACCTGTACTCCATGAATCTGTCTAAACCCCTTTTAAAGCCAGCCAAGCTAGTGGCATCAGCACATCCTGTGGCTGCTAATTCCATAGGTTAATTATGCACTGTATAAAGAGTGCTTCCTTCTCCGGTCTCAAATTTCCTGGCAATCAGTTTCATGGGATGGCCCCTGGTTCTAGCGTTGTGAAAGAGTGGGGAAATTTTCTCTCTCTCCACACCATACATGATTTTATAGATTTCTATCATGTCTCCCCTTAGTCATCTTTTTTTCTAAATGAAAAAGCCCCAGATGAGCTGTCCACCACTGCCCCACACAACCCAGTTCAGAACCACAAATATTGTTTTATTTTGACTGTTCTCATAAAATTTTTGTAACTCACCCTGATAATAGTAATGCTGAAGGCCTAAAATAATCAATACATTAATGAAAGAGATGGTGGTAACTATGATAACATGTGCATTGTGCAATAATGTCAGAACCTACCAGTAACTGGACCTGGTGAGACTTTCTGCAAAGAAGAGGAGGGGCAGGATTTTGTAGTAGCCAGCAGCACTGATGGGGAGGGACCCTGGGGACTCAATTCCCTCTAAGGGGCAGCCAAAGGCTGCTCCTCCAGATGACCTCTCACCTGAGGGGGTCATAATAGCAGGAAAGCCAATGCTTCTTGTGGAAGACCCCATCCCAGCTCCAAACTCTCCCTTATCAAATCTGAGACCTCAAGAGTGGTGACAATGATGGAGCCAGGCCAAAGTTCATGCAGTAATTCAGTGGTTTTTTGGAAGTCTAAGGGTCTCCATCCAGCAAGCCTACCTGGGAGAATGAGCTAACAGGCTCTATATGTGTTTTGGCTCCAGGCCTGAGCAGATACAGGAAGAGCTGGAGCCATCAGGCTCACTATAAAGACCATCAGTCCTTGGCTGAGCAGTGCTGGGAAAACCACTCCTCGTGTAGCCTTGTAGCTCCAACCAGGGTCCTCGATAGTGCTGGCTTCAGAACCAAGCACTGTGCATCTGCCACTTGTGGCCTTCTCCACCCCTTGGGCATGGTGGACATGGGCAGATACTTGCAGGAGGCTGGAGGAGTGGAACAGGATGAGGAAGAAATGTTCAGAATGGCAAACACTGCAGACTGCCTTCAGTGCTTTGACAAAAAAATGGGGTATAGAAATGTAATAAACAAATAAAATCAGTACTCCTGGGTTGGATGTCAACTAAAATGTGCAACAGCAGAATGGGGGCAGTATTTCTGCTGACTTCCCCCTTCACCAGCAGACCTCCCCGTTAGGGATGTGCACAAGCCTGTTCGGCATTCTAGTCTTAGAATGCCAAACAGGTTCAGAACCCCTGCATTTGAACCGGTTCAAATGCGGGGGTGGGTGTGGCTTTAAGGATGGGGAGGGTGCACTCCCCCCCACTGTGCTTCCCCCTCTGGCACTCTGTACATAAATAGTCTGGCAGGGCAACAGCATACCTCCTTGCTGCCCCGTTGTTTCCCTGACCGGAAGTAACTGGAAGTGCTGTGCATGCACCGTGGGTGGATACGCACGTGCACATGGCACTTCCGGTCACTTCCAGTCAGGGAAACAATGGAGCAGCAAGGAGGTATGCAGCCACCCTGCCTGACTATTTATGCACAGAGCACTGGAGGGGGAACTGTGGCGGTGTGTGTGTGTGTGTGTGTGTGTGTGTGTGTGTGTGTGTGTGTGTAAGTGCACCCTCCCCCATCCTTAAAGTCACCCCACTCCACCATTGGCTTGAAGGGAGCCAATTCCGTGCACATCCCTACTCCCCATGCCATAGCCCACACTTATGCTGAGCACCCTCCAATCCTCAGGACTGGCTTTTTCGGGGGCACTGGGGATGCTTCAGACAAGAGGAAGGAGTGAGAAAGTCAAATTCTGCAAATGGTGCACTGCTTGTGGTTCTCTGGATCCAAGCCATAGACCCTAATCCATGCAGCCCACTGCCTTCCTTTGCCAGGGTGTGAGCCACAAAGGATGAGCATCTGTGCTGCTCCTGTTCTAAGACGTAACAAGTCATTCTGACTTGCTCAATAAGATATACCACTCCTCCAGATCACCTATCCCTGGTAAGTGCAGGTTCATTTCAGCACATTCCCTACAATGTTTATTTCCTGACATGCAGGTCATCACAATGTCTGGAGGTTGAGATTCTTTGTAGATTTGGGGCAACTTTTCACCTTTGTATTAAATGAGGGGCCCTCTCTTCACTTCACTTGGCTCTTGAAGGCCCATAACCTCTGACTTCAAAAGGAAATAAGCTAATAAACAAATAAGTATTCTGCCTCTATGAAGAAACTCTACTTCATCACTGTCTGCAGTGCTGACAACAGGAAAACACCACTGGATGGGACTAACACTGTTGCAACACACTGGAGCCAGACCATAGAAAAATCCCAGCTGAAGTATGTTTGCCATGAATTGTAGCTGCGAGACCTGGAAAGTGGCCTCAAGAGCCAATATAAATCCAGAACAAAGTAAATCTTTCATTAGAATGGTGACTTTGCATGGCTTTAACTCAATACTTTTACTTAAACTCTGGTCTTCCCTTAGCATTTTTCATATCATTGCAGGTAAAATACAGGATGCTCTTTAGTACGAAGATTGGTTCAACATTGCTTTTAGAACAAGACATGATGGGTTAAATTATGATCTTATCCTCAAATAGATCAACTAGGCTGGATAATAGACTACTGTACTTCTGTATCTTTGTATGGCTCTGTTTCGAACAACTTGTTTTGAATTGTTTTGATTTTTCCTCCTAATTAAAAATATACCATTTTCCCCCCTAATTAAAAATATAAATCCCCAAACCACTTCAAATTTCATCAAAAATGTTTCTAAGAAAATTTTTGGATCAGATCTACCAGTGATTTTTCATATGACCCCTCACATGAACCCCTCATATGAAGTTTGCATTTTCAATCCCCTGGTTGACTGAGAGGACTCATCATGTGACAGCCTTCCATGCTTATGGCAGCTAATTATAGTGATCTGACTATGATAACAGATCCCTCACCCACAGATCACCTTTCTTTTGAATACCTCAAAACACTAAAACATACATATGCCCAGCAGCTATACACCCAACATACATGTGCTGGACCAGCTATAATTTAAGACAGGTTCATGCTTGGTGTGAAGGTCATAAAATCTCGAACCATACCCCCCCCCTCAAAAGGCAGCCTCGTTGTGCACATTGAAGCTCTGCTAAATAAAAAGCCACGGGGTCCCCAAAACCATTTCTGAGACAAGCTCTGTGACCTTAGGAAGGGAGACCTGCTGGGTGTCAGGCTGGGTCATCAACAGCATTCCAATTCTTTCCTGACAGCCCAAAATAAAGTACAGACATCCAGAATGGTTACATTGTTAGACAGGGCACCTAGAAAGCAAGTGAGAGTGAATCATGATACATGACACAGCTCCTCCTTCCTGCGTGTCAAGATGATGCTGGTGCTGATGCTGAATTGAAAACCTGGTGGGTATAACTGGGAGATGTTAACCCACATATCCCCTTTGGCCCAATCAGAGTTCGATAGTTGCTCAGAATAAAGGATTAAGCTTGACCATTAAATGGCACTGGAGAATCAGCATGCATTACGGCTAGTGTGGATCCAGATCTTCCCTACCATTTTTGCTGACTTCATCTGCAGGGAGTTCTCCACACAGCCTGCTTTACTGTGAGTTTTCTGTGAGGCTTTACTGTGAACTCAAAGTTATCCAAAAAACCCGATGCAAAAAGTGGCTTTTTTTACACCTATAGTGACCAGTGTCCCCACCCTCTAAAGAGTTAACAGGAAGTGAGCCCTTCTCTTTACTGACAGGCTAGTGAACTCCAGGGCTCAATGAATCAGTGCACCAGGTGGGCACGACCTAGAGAGCTGTTGCTAAGATTTCTGGGAAGAAGAAAGGATATCTGTGTGGGGAGCATGGAGGAGGACATGCTGCAATGGAGCCTGCTGTACCAGGATGACTGTAGATCCTTGTGAGACAGGATTGCAGGAGGCTTGTTTCTTATCAGGAGTTTGGTGAGTTCAAGGACAGGAAGCCAGGGCTTCAGCTTTGAGAATTGAGCATAGGAAAAGAGTGTTTAGTCAGACTTCGTGTCAGGAATTTCTTTGTGTGTGTACTTTGCATTTTTCCTAAATATCTGTTCTTTGCAACTGAGTAACTAAAATTTCAAAGTGTGCCAACCCAAACCATCTGCATGCTTCTGAAGTATTCTTGTAGCCAACTAAGTATTTTAAAGTGTATCTAAAAAGCTAAGAAGCCTCAGCTGAAACTAGTCTGCAGTAATTGAAAAAAGGTTTTTTTCTGTTCTTTTTTTACAAGCATCTCCAGGGTTGGTTTTTAACCCAGCAGGAGCAGGGGGCGCGGAACAAGCCCACTGGTGCAAAACACATCTCAATGAGAGCTTGGCCAAATTAACAATTAACTCCATGGGCAGGCAGATGCCTGGGAGAACAATTGGGTTTATACACTTGCTTGTTATCAAGAAGGAAAAGGTGAATGGGGATCTTTGATCACTCCAATTCCCATTCAGAGTAGCCTGTAGGAGAGATCTGGTGGCAGCAGTAACTTACCAGAACCTCTGAGCTTACCAGAATCTTCTTCTTAGCTTTCTGGGTTTTGAAAGGATTTTTAATCATTAGTACGCAGCTTCTATGAGCATGCTGCAGAAATGACTCATCACTGATAGGAGTCATTCCTGAGCTAGTTGACTGAGAAGGCTGCTAAGAAGTGGTTAAAACCTGTTCAGCCAGTTTATTCATTAACTGACCTGACTCAGGAAAGGAAATTTCCACACACCAATTTGCCACAATCTCGGATATAAACCGGGCGTGAAATTGTGTGTGAAATGCCCCCCAATATCTTGCAGGGACTTCAGGGTAAATCTCCCCGATATGCGAACACACACCCTCCATTCCAGAGGAGATGTGAGCTAAAGGGCTTTAAAAGCTCTGTGTGAAAAACTTCTACGTGGTGAAAATGTGGGCATGCAGGGATTTTTCAGGGGTTCACATTTCTCTGTACTTCTTGAGAGGTGACTTACTGCTGGCAGTGGCAAGTATCCTTTTTAAAAATTCTTCTTAAATAGTTGGTAGCATTGGAAATCTGGAGCTTTTCTTGGTGTCCCGCTCCAGCCACTCACCCACCATTTCCCCCCAGAATGCCTTGACAATCATTCCCAGTCAGAGCCAGTCTCTGGGGGGAAAACTCCAGTGCTTAAATAAGTTTGTGCCCAGCCCCTCAAATAATACATAGTCCAGAAACTGCAATTGCTGCAGAATGCAGCTGCCAGATTGGTCTCCGAGATGTCCTGAAGAGACCATATTACTCCGGTTTTTTTAAAAAGTACACTGTCTACCAATCAGAGGCGTAACTACTATTAGGCAAGGGGAGGCGGCTGCCTGGGGCCCCCCATGCCTTGAGGGCCCCCCCAGAGGCAAGTCACATGACTATATATTGTGAAGTGTGTGTGTGTGTGTGTGTGTGTGTGTGTGTGTGTGTATCAGCGAGGGGCCCATTTTAAAATTTTGTCTCTGGGCCCACTCCAGCCTTGTTACACCCCTGCTACCTATAGGTTTTCAGGCAAAATACAAAGTGCTGGCAACCTATAAAGCCCTTAACGGCTTGGGCCCAGGATAGTTAAGAAAATGCCTTTTTCATTATGAACCCCACCACCTATTAAGATCTACAGGGGAGGTTCATCTGAGGATGCCACCAGCTCGTCCGGTTGCGATTCAAAGGCAATCCTTCTTTGTAGTTGCCCCAAGGCTGTGGAATGCACTTCTTGCTGAGATTAAAGCTACTCCATCCCTGATGGCCTTTAGGAAACAATTGAAGACACATCTCTTCAGCCCAGCTTTTTAGCTGCCTGGTAGTTTTGATGGATCCTTTAATTAGATGTTTAATGTTTTAATTGTTAAAATGTCTTGGTTTGCTTTTATTGTTGCAAACCACTTAGGGACTTGAGTAGTGGGTGGTATACAAATGTGTTAAATAAATAAATAAATCCACCCCGGCTTCTTTCCTTCTCCCCAAATCCTTGCTGCACTGCTGAATGTGAACTGAAAACTCTTTTAAAAGACATTTCAGCTCAGCTCTAATTACAGCTTAGGGATTTCAAGGGTTTGAATAAGAACCCAAGAACCCCGATGGCAACAAGTGAGGGGCTGCCTATCTGAATACACATGTTGCTGGGGCTGATGGACCAGGATAGAGCCGGGCAGCTTGGCGGGGGGGGGCGGGGGGGGACAAGATTGAGGCTTGGAAGAGTGGCAGCCTGATGGTAGGTGAGTCCAGGAAACAGAGTGCCGATGGGTTCTGGAGATACTGAGCTCATGAGCTGAAGGGAAGCAAAAGGCAGCAGAGTGCTTGGAGAGGGCAGTGTCAGGAGGGCTGCAGTAGGTCTTTGGTGATATAATTTCTGATTTACAAGCAACTTCCATTTCCAAGAGGAAGTCACAGAGATTCTACTGTAATTCTCCCACATCACAGCCAGTGCCAATAAAAACGAGGCAATAGTATCACTTTTACACAAAGCACTGGTCCCATCAATATTGCGAGTGTCATAGAAGATGATGGAAAAGAATGTTAGCCTTCTCTATTGGGCAAACATATTTTGCTATGATGTCTAGAAAACAATAAAATGAAGGAAATCCAAAGATAAAGGTGAAAAGCAACATATGTCTGCACACAGGTACCTAGGAACAACTGGGAAGTCCCTTAACTGCCTCTTAATGAATCCTATGTGCCAAAGCATTCAAGTGCAGATGGCAGGTTTCGTTCTTGCCTGTGAATGTCTTTGCATGTGTGTCATTTGGGACCACCACGTTCATTCTCTTGTAATTTATTTCTAGTAATCAGCATGAATCCCTACAAAAGATGATTTCATTGACTGTGAGTCAGCAGCACAGGCAACGGTGGGGTAGTATGTACTACTATTGGTTATAGCTTGAGGTGTAGATTTTGAATAATGTCCTTGGACCCTACTCTTATTTGTCATTGATGCATTCTAACACAATAGCCTGCAAAAATAAGTTTTGGATACTTAATAACCAAAAAAGAGAAGACAAACCCAAGATGCTAAAAAGCAGATTTATTGGATTATT
The DNA here is from genome assembly GCF_027244095.1 of Hemicordylus capensis. Classification (NCBI taxonomy): domain Eukaryota; kingdom Metazoa; phylum Chordata; class Lepidosauria; order Squamata; family Cordylidae; genus Hemicordylus; species Hemicordylus capensis. The sequence continues at coordinate 262,879,483 of NC_069659.1, forward strand.
CCACTAAAAATGCCTGATGCGGGTGGAGCTTTTGCTCTTCTTCAGAGGCAATAATATCTTCCAGTATTTTTCTCTGGATGCTCACACAACCTCAGTAAGATTCATTCTCTCAAAATGATTAAGACTCCCTGCTGAAAGCTTGCCGGCCAAGAAGAAATGTTCTAGACCAGGGATTCTCAACGTTGGGTCCCCAGATGTTATTGAACTTCAACTCTCATAATCCCCAACCAAAGGCCACTGGGACAGGGGATTATGGGAGCTGAAGTCCAATAACATCTGGAGACCCAACAGTGATAACCCCTGTTCTAGACTTGCATTCTCCCTCATCTACTAGTTCTCTATGTATGGGCAGTTTTTCACAGAAAGAAATATTCAGACATGTGATCTCTCTACACATCCGCATTCAGAAGTGGCACCGTCCCAGGAGACTTATAATATGTGCTACTTCAGAAACAGCAGTTCAGACTCATTCTGATTACTGGCTATTCACTTGGTTACCCTTCATTACATTTCAAGAAAGTAGTGATGTTCAGACTTCACTATCCATTCAATATATATATTAACTTCAGATAGGTTACCACATCCTGCTAGAATGCATTCCTTTCTTTAGTTTTTCTGTGATTTCTAAACCTTCTTTTAAAAAAATTGACTTCTGGTTTAATTTTAAATATTGAGATCTGTTTCATAAAATGGTTTACATCTGTACAACTAAACTGGGTTTGATAAATACCTTGCATAGCAGCAGGAAGTTTGTATACACCAGATGTGGGACAAATAAGCCCCCCCCTCCCCAAGATCTTGTTTTGTCTGCTTCCTCACAAGTTGCTTGGTTTCCCTGCTGCTGCCTATTGCTGGACTCTTTTGAAAGGAAAGGCTTTTTACATACTCATAATGCTTTTATTTACTATCTTCATTGAACAAACAGGATGGATAGGTAGGTAGACAGACAGACAGACAGATAGATAGAGCATCAGTACATAAAGGTCAAGGTTGTGCCATCAAGTCGGTGTCAACTCCTCCTGGTGACCACAGAGCCCTGTGGTTTTCTTTGGTAGAATACAGGAGGGGTTTACCACTGCCATCTCCTGCATAGTATGAGATGATGCCTTTCAGCACCTTCCTTTATCGCTGCTGCTCGATATAGGTGTTTCCCATATTCTGGGAAACACACCAGCAGGGATTTGAACCAATGGCCTCCTGCTCTCTAGGCAGGTTGCTTCCCCACTGCGCCATTAAGTGGCTCCTAATACAAGGAGGAATTCCCTATGGGTTCTGTTTCTGTCTAAGGTGGGAACATTAACACGAAGTACACTGTAATTTTTCTTTCAGAAGTCTTATATATGGAACAATGTTTGTCCCCAGGAGTGTAGCTATAACTGAATGGAGGGTGAGGGGCAATGACAAATTTTCCTGGGCCCCTGAGTCCCTGCGCTGTCAGCAAGGTGCCATTTACATTTCTAATGCCTTCTTTTGGATTTTATTGCCATGTTACAGTCCTATAACGTTGCATGTGCAGCACAAAGAAATAGCTGTATTTTCCCGTTGTGGAGTTTTTGTAAGATTGCTCCCCCTGCTGGGCGCTTTCCAGATTACCCGCTCAACCGTGGTAAAATGTTTTGGCATTGGGCAGAGTGAATAGATAATGTAAATAAAGGTGGTTGTGCAAAGCCACTAGCAGGGGGAGCAGTCTTGTGAAAACTCCACAACAGGAAAATGCAGTTATTTATTTGCACCGCACATGCGACGTTATAGGACTGTAATGTGGCAATACAATCTGAAAGAAGGCATCGGAAATGTGAATGGCACCTTGCTGACAGAGCAGGGACTGTGATGTCAAAACACAGACAGTTTGGAAGCACACTTAATGGACACATAGTGACACTGTTCTAGTGTCCAATCTGGAAAGCACCGTGGTGGCATTGTATTTACAGTTTCAGTGCCCTTTGCTCAACACCAAAGCATTTTACCACTGTTGAGCGGGTAACCTGGAAAGCACCTAGGAGTTATATATGTAAATAGGAGGAATATATCTCTTTTAAAAAAAAATTCTAAGCCAGGGGAATGAACAAGTGCAAATGTGGGTGTGTGAAAGTGTCTGCCTGTGTGTAGGAGTGTGTGATACTATTTGTAGAGAAAGGGTATACTGAGAATGTTTTGTTTTTCAACCTGTCCTCACAGTTCTTCTGCAGCAAAGGCACAGGTGGGTGGGAGAAGGGTCTATCTTCACTTTTGTCCCAGGGCCCACTCCAACCTTGCTATGCCCCTATTTGCCCACAAGAAATGTACTTTGTCCTCTCTGTACTCCCCACCTTTGGTGCCACCACTTCAACAAAAGGGAGCCTCCCCTATTCCCCCTCCCCACAGCAGTGTCCTTTCAAAAGCCACTCCAGTGAGTCAAGAGCCCCTTGGAAATAGGCTTGGATGGGGCTGAAGGGGGAGGAGGGAATTGCACTGGACAGAGGCATCTTCCATGAGCAAAACTTCACTCTCCTCTTGTACTTCCACCCCATTTTCCCTCCTTTTCTTGCAGCTCCCCATGACCTGACCCAACCCACCCAACCTCTTTCTTTTTGGGAGACACAGGCAACTGTTGTGGGGATGAACGGTTGCTAAAACTGGATCCTTCCACTCACACAAGGTCTGCATCCATCCTACTGTTTTTGTTTTTAGTAATTTAATTTTTCTGTTGTTGTTGTTGTTGTGGCCAGTATGGTTATATGGCCCTTTGGATAAGTGGTAGAAAAAGCAACTCAGAAATAGTTTTAATAATTAAGTAAGTAAGTAAGTAAGTAAAATAGAAATATTTTTTTTCAGAAATTTTTTTTTTAAAAGAGATGTAGTTCTCAAAACATGAAAAAAATTAGCAGGCCTAACATTAGTCAATATGATAATCATTGTACAGATGTACAATGCCTTTACCTCTCTTGTGCTAATCTTCTGTCTTGTGTTGATGAAGGAAAAAAACAAAAAGAAAGAAGAATTGAAGGAGATGAAGTAAAAGATGGTGATATGAACAAAAATGCCATGTATCTTGGATCAAAGAATCATTTTAAAATACCAATCAACTTGCTATAATGGAGAGATGTGATTTCTTGTGTATCAGGATGTAGTACACTTTCTAATAATCAATCTGAAGGCTGTAGAATCACATTTAGCAATGAGGTTTGTTAAACAAGTAACCAGGAATGTTATAATATAAAGCCATCCCCGTTATTTGTAATGCTGTAACATTAATTTACACATCCATCATCAATGTCTACAGTAAACTTATAGCAATGAAAAGCAGGTGTGTGTGTGTATATATAGTACCTTCTGGGCGCATGGTCCTCTACAAAGAGTGAGAATGCAAGTTCTTATGTCAAAGAGCTCACAGTCTAATTTGGACTAAGCTCACAAATCCACTTAAAAGCCTTGACTCTCGCAAAAACCTTTCAAACGACAACCTCTGCTTTTAAAGGGGTGGGTATCACCGCATCTTGATTAATGTGGTTCAAAATGGTTCATTCTCAGTCGTTGCTATTCCAGTATTTAGCCTTAGATGGAATTTACCGCCCACTTTGGGCTGCATTCCCAAGCACCCCTACTCTGAGAAGACCCAGCCTCACACACGGTCCACAGGCACCTCTTAACAGTTTCACGCCCTCTTGAACAACTGTTACTGTAAAGGCAGCCTCCTAGTTAAAGACATCTTAAACAAATAATCAAATAATTTTCAAATGTAATTAATTTATTAGATCTCCATAAATTTGAATATGACTTAAGCAATAGTTTTGCAGAAAATGCATAGTTTGTTTTTAGATTGTATATGTCTATGTCACAGCCAGAACCATCTTTAGAACCATCAAGCATTCTTGATGGAGTGCCTCTCTTAAAATGCTGCCTGCCACCTGCAGTTTTTATAAATCTTTAGGGTAGTTCACACAACCATAAACTGGGTAGGAGAAGAAGAGTCCTACTCAGTTTGGGGGGCTGGGCACACTCCCATTTAGTGACTGTGTGTTAGACAAAAGCAAGGTCGGAGGTGGGGAGCTTGATTATCCATCAAGGCCCAGTTGGGTAGGGTGAGCACATCCTATCCAGATCCATCCACAGCTTCTGAATGCAGTAGGTGGAAAAATCGCCTTACTCAGCTGGGGCTTTAACAGATGATCAAACTCCTCACCTCCTACAGGTTGAGTATCCTTTATCCAGACTGCTTGGGACCAGAAGTGTTCCGGATTTCAGATTTTTCCAGATTTTGGAATATTTTCATAATGAGATATAAAGCAAGAACATGAAAAAACATTTAAAAGCGTCACAATAAAAACAGAGTCACAACTAGAGATAATTATAGACAAATTACAGCATGTTTAAAAGCAGCAAAATTGGGAATCTGTGAGTGAGGGGGCTCTCCTTCTCTCCTCTTCTGCTTTTTTAATTTTTTAAATCATCTTCAGCGATCTCAGCAATTTTATCTGGGGTGACGGGCTCAGCGTCTCCCCAAGGGAATGTGTAGCATCCAGCCAACCATGTCTCCTCCTAGCGGAAGCTGAGAGGGGGGAGAGACCCGGGTGGGAGGAGGAGAGGGTGGGCTTTTAATTTCAAAGGTGGTCTGCTTTTGTTCACCCACGTGTTCTGCTTGTGGATTGGGCACACACGAGCAGAAGAAGGCAGGTAGTTGCCCTTCAGCCAGCTCAGTTTGGGAACTGAAGTGTTTTCCTTTTGCTAGTGAGCTGTATGTGTGTGAGAGCGATTATTACAGCAATCGTCAAAGCTTTTTTTTTTTTTTTTTTTAAATAAATGTTTGCCTGATGGCTTCTGGCATAATCAAGGCCCATCAGGCTGGGACTTGCAATGGATCTTCTAAAATTACTAGTCATTGTAGTTCATTGGAGGAAGGCAATCAGGAAATGCATATAAAAATGTGTGAGAAGATCGCCCAGCTCACCAAGGTAATAAATAAGTTTTGTTTTTTGTTTTGCTATGGCACATGCTGTGGTGGTTTCCGGATTTCAGAGCATTTCGGATGTCCGGATAAGGGATACTCAACCTGTACCATGTTTTTATCTAACATGTGATCACAAAACAGGAGCACTCCCAGTTCCTGACCTGTCTCCTATCCAGGACGCAGTTTATGGTCATATGAACTGCCTTTTAATATTAGAAACAACTAATTTTTTAAAAAATGTTAATCAGATAAGGTTTTTTGGTTAATACGCAGAGGAATTTTTTGTATCTAAGTAGGTCTCATCGTGTCTAGCAGAGTAGATTCTCATCAAAGTGAGTGGAGGATTGAGCTTTAAAGGGTTTTGAATAATTAATCAACTGATTAATCAGTTAAAGGTTGCAAACCTAGGGACAAGGTTGTGTTTGGTCTACCTAGAGTGAGGACTCCTCAGTGGCCACATAATTCCATTAAGAGGGTGGTTTTGAATCTTGGTGCATTCCAAATTCAGGAAATTGACATTCAGTTCTTTTTTAATATGTTGAATTATGCTTATTCCCCCCACCCCACACTTTGTCCAGGTCCCAGCATCCA